>NC_072373.2:157285454-157588484 GCF_028885625.2 Pongo pygmaeus | reverse complement strand
TGCCCTACTTTTTTCTTTATTCACACAGGGAAGCTTGCCTAATGACTAATTGGGAGTTTACCTCAATTAACCACATGTATGGGAGGTCTGACTCTTTATATTATTGTACCACAACCAAGGCACTATCTTTTAATTGTACAGTCAATTTTACGTCTACTTCTAATGCCGATAATATTTACCACACTATGAGTTAGGAATCACTCCAGACTTGGAAATACAAAACCATTCCATGAACCTGACAGTGAAAACATTTTTCTTGCTTTCCACCACTTTCTTTCTTCAATTTTATCCCTTCACTTTTATATGAAGAATCTTTCATTAATGACTTATCCTCAAATGCAAAAGCATGCTGAAGTCACTCGTATTCTAAAAATCACCCTTCCATCTAGACACTCACTCATTAATTTGAAAACTTTTAAAAAGAGAAATCTATACTTGCTATCTATACAATTTCCTTCCTTTTTCTATAAAATCAACTTCACTCTAACACCAACTCTGATATTGTTGCAAAAATTGCTGGTTCTAAAGATCAACTTGTTCTCTTTTAACTCCTCTGCAACTTTTAATGTAGCTTGTCCACTCCTTCTGAAATCTCCTTTCTTTCTTTGGGTCTGCACTCCACGCTGAATTCTCCTTAAGATTCTGCCTAGACTGTCTCAACATTTCGCCTGTTTTTTCTTTCTTCTTGCCTCTTAACTATTCATAGTTCCCAAATTCCATATTTTCACCTTTCCTTTCCTAACTCTACAAATCTCTCTGAGTGAACTTTTCTACCCTATAGATTTTACTAATGTATGCATTAAGGTTACTCATCACCTATAGACTTATATGTTATACAAACTCCCGGAGCGTTCTAGTGAAAATTCTCTCATATGGTACTAACTTATCCAAATGTGCTTTTCTCCTATTTCATTACCATTCAAACTGATTAATCAAATTCTGACTCTTCTACCTCCCAAATGTCTTTTTAAACTATTTTTCCTCTCCTAACTCCCCAGCTGTTGCCTAAGTTCAGAATCTTTTAATCTGTTACCTAAACAGTGACCACATATAAATTGGAATACATAGCTTTTAATCAAATCTAAATGGACTTCCCACTTTGCCATTTCTAGCTTTCCCACTATGCCTTTCATTTTCTCAGCAAATATAGCTTTCATGTACACAATTTCATTTTGTTACTTCATTTCATTAAAACTTTTATTATCTCTTCACAGCAGAAGGCTTAAGTTCAAGTGGCTGAAATATGTATACAAAACCTTCCATAATCTGATTCCAGATTATCCTACTTATATTTTTTGCTATTTCTTTTTAAGATCCTTCTTCTCACTGATGTTTTAGATATTTACCCAATATGCCACTTCCATTCCAGACTTCATGGCTTTGCACCAAAGAGCTTTTCCTCCAGCCACGTACTTCTCCATTTTTTCCTGATCAATGAAATATCACTCAAACTACCAAACTGAGCCCAATTACCATACCCTTTAAAGGCTATTTCTGACTTCTATAAGAATTGTTACGCTTATCTTTATTGTACATAATTTATTAGAATATCTATATATTTATAAAAATTAGATTATTTATTGCATTATAAAATTATTTCTGATCCATGTTGTTTACTTCTCATACTGCAAAACAAATTCTTCCAGGAATCTGGTCTGTATTTCAGTTATCTTACAGTCCCAATGGATAGCTTATTGCTAGACCCATAAATACCCTCTATGATGTTTAGTTAATGAAAAAATTAAAAGATTTAATAATATTAGAAAAATGCTTTATATTTTCTCAATAATTTTATGTATTATTTCAATTGATTTAATTAATAACTTTGTGAAACTTTATCTCCATTTTACAAATGGGAATATCAAGGCATGCAAATGTTCAATTGTTTCATATTGTTCATACCAGTAGGCTAGGTTATGCAAATCAACACTCATGCTGAAAAATAAAATCTAAAAATAATGAATGAAAATTTTAATAAAACACTTCTAATTTTATAAAGGATGACAAAACAGGAAACAATTGTTAGAGGCCAAGTAAAAGGAAAAATAAAACAGAGAGGTAACAAACTTGTCAGTGATCTACCCTTAAGAGAAATTAGCACCTTTATGTTGACAGTCTTTGAAGCTTTAATTATAAAAAAAAAAAGAAACAACTCAAATCAGGTGGATCAAGGGGCAAGTTCTCACAGCAGACCATGCCCATAAAAATGAGATACCAAGTGGCTGCTCTCACAGGATCAGAGTAAGTCAGAAGAAAAAAAGCCCGTGTGAAATTACTGTCTGGTGTTAATCTCCTGCATATATTGCCTGATTCTAATCCAGTAGAGATCATCCAGGGAATTTCAGTCTTTGAACTTGTTTTAAGGTAATCTTGTTAAATCATGGGCCTGTTGCCCAAACTAGAAAAACGCAGTTCTCTCTTAAATAATATATATCCAATATAGTTCTGAAATAAATAATTTGTACTTGCAGTTATATTTGTATTAGTAGTTATATATAGCTATTAAAGTATAATATCCAGCACATAGTCAAAGATAGCTATAAGGAAAAGAAAATTGAGGTACAAGATTAAGACCTAACAAAATTGGCTGGACACAGTGGCTCATGCCTGTAATCCCAGCACTTTGGGAGGCTGAGGTGGGTGGATCACCTGAGGTCAGGAGTTTGAGACCAGCCTGACCAACATGGAGAAACCTCATCTCTACTAAAAATACAAAATTAACCAGGTGTAGTGGTGCATGGCTGCAATGCCAGCTACTTAGGAGGCTGAGGGAGTAGAAGCACTTGAACTGGGGAAGCAGAGGTTGCAATTAGCCGAGGTTGCGCCATTGAACTCCAGCCAGGGAAACAAGAGCGAAAACTCCATCTAAACAAAACAACAACAACGAAAATAAACAAAATCAACAAACTGTAGAAATAGACCTGTAAGTGTTTTATTATTGACTAGAGACATGAAAACAACTGTCTTTGCTGTGTTTAAAGGAACAAGACAAGAGATAGTCTTGAAGGTAGTAGCACTATTGAAAAATGAAATAAAAATTTTTGGAATTAAAAAAATAATAAATAAAATTAAAAGCTTGCTGAATGTTTCAAGCATGAATATATGGTACACTAGATTTGCTTCCCCAGGGGGAGACAGAGAGAGAGAGAGGAAGAAAGAAAAAAAATTGAGGAAAGAAAAGAAAGAGACAATATATTTTTATGGGCTAAATTGTTGTGTCCTCTTAAAATTTAAATTCCTAACACACAATGTAATAATATTAGGAGGTGGGGCCTTTGGGAGGTATATAGATCATGAGAGTGTAGCGCTCCTGAATGGAACTAATGCCCTTATCAAAAGAACTTCAGAGACCTCTCTTGCTCTTTTTCTGCAAGTTAAGGATACAAAGAAAGGACAGCAATCCGCAACCTGGAAAAGGGCCCTCACCAGAACTTGACCATACTGGCACACATTCTAGCCTCCAGAACTGTAAGAAATAAAATTCTGTAGTTTCTAAGCCATTCAATCTACAGTACTTCGTTATAGTAGCCGGAACTAAGACAGTATTTGCCACACTGGTTTCGGAAATTAGGCAAGAGCAACACAAATTTTCAGTTGCTGACAGAAAGAAAACAACTGAAGTGAACCCTAAAATTTCCCTGGTTTACTGACTTGAGTAATTTTCAGACACTAGGGAGAAGAACGTAAGTTCTGCACTGAAGAATCACCGAATTAAGGAGTCACAGATCACAGCTCAAAGAAACAGAAGAAAGCTTGAATTTGCAAGGCAGAGTAAAGAAGAAAAAATTATTCTGTAAAGTGATTCCAGAAATTAGCATCTTTGACCGAACAGCTTAATTGAATGTCTTTGGCTGAGGATCTCTCATAAGCCTTTAATAAAGGTGTTAAATGAGGCTGCAGTCATTTTAAGGTTCTCCTTGGGGAGGATATACCTCCAAGATCACTCATATAGCTGTTAGTAGGCTTCAGGTTCTCCCTAGATGTTGCTTGGATATGTCAGTTCTGCACCGTGTAGACCTCTCCAAAGAAAAGCTCTCAAAATTGAAGTATGCTTTCTCTACAGTGAGGGTCGAGAGAGAGAGAGAGAGAGAGAGAGAGACAGGAGGGACAGAGATGGACACAGGCATAGATACACACAAACACACACACACACACACACACACACACACACACACAGATGTCATGGTACTGTTGCAAACTAATCTTGGATATGATATCCTGTGATTTTTATTATATTATATTCCCCAGAGCCAGTCAACACTTAAGAAGAGAAGATCACACACAGGCAGTCTTCTATATAAGGAAGTGGGGATCATTGGGAGTCTTTTTATAAGCTGTGTACCATGAGATGTCCCCTGGTTTCTCAATGATTCATTCCCTCCCACATGTAAATATATTCTGCCTTTCCCAAGTTCCCCAAAGTATCATCTATTATAGCATCAGCTCAGTGCCTGGACTCTCATCATCTAAATCAAATTCATGTGTAAATGAAACTCATTTAGTGTAGTTCTTTAAGTACAGCTCCCCACATATGTTCCTTATAATCTTTAGACCTATGAAATTAAAGAGATGAGTTAAGTGTTACCCACACATCTAACTTTCAGTGGCGGGACAGGCATATGAAAACCACTGTAGAGATTTCTATTTAAAAGGAGGAAAAATGACAGCCACAAAGAATCACGTGGATTATACTTAAATCTACAGAAAACATTCCTAGAAAAGGAAAATGATAGAATATTTGCTTCATCCTAAGTTTTTAAATTTTGTAAAATTTTCAACATAGGAAAAATTTCATTATTTTTCCTCACTATGCCTAACACATACTTTCCAGAAACTCTTTCAAGTCATTCAAAACTACCATGTTTATTTATTGTTTTAGCGTAATTTGAGAACAAATTAATTATTATTAGAAGATATTCAAGAGATAATATTTAAATCCGTAAGTACTGACATAAATAAATAATGTTCTAAATCAATTTCTACCTAAGGCTGTAGGCATACCACAAAGTGATGGCATCCACGGCCGTATGGATTGGCTGCTGAGAAGACACCACTGCAGCGGGGGAGGCACAACCTGGGCTGTGCACTCTGCAGAGCCCGCAGGAGCTGGAAGCAGGTGGGAACCCCACCCCCTTCCAAGTTGGTGGGGAGGAAGCCTCGCCCTTCTGGGCACAGTTGCAGCTGTGAACCAAGGCATCTCTGTACTTTCCGGGTCTGGGGGAGTGTCCCCCACCACCACCCCTGCAGGCTCAGAAGTGCCTGCTCCCCTGCCTGGACTCTCCCAACTCCTGGTGCCTGCTCCAATTTCAGAGCAAAGTTGAGGCCGAGCCTGAGTGCTGTCCCAACCCAGCCGGATGTGCATGCGCTCAGGCTGGTGCTGACATGTCAGCCCCTTGTCACCTTGGTGCCCTCTGGACTTTGGGCACTGATGAGCATGGAAGGGGAGGTTGAGGGGAGTTGAGGCCAGCTTGGTACAGGCCTGCAGGTGCCCCTTGGCATGAACAGCCTGGGAACCCTGGATGACATGATGGATGGTGGCAGGAGGCAGACAGGCTTCTGGGTGGAAAGGGGTGGGTCCCCAGTGAAGCCCCCTCTTCAAGCCATGGACGTCCTGAATCCCACCTTCAAGCCATAAACGGCCGGAAGCTTGGGCACAGTCTGTCAGGTCTGGGTGGAGTCCGAAACTTCCGGTGCTTTTTCTGGAACTGCCTCATGGCTGCCCGTGGACCAATCAGAATGCACTTCTTCCGTTATGAAGCCTATAAAAACTCTGGACTCACCCAGACTCACAGACAGACGTGGGGATGACCAGCTGTGGGAAGGAGTTACCCAATTCAGGTCTCCTGGACGGCTCAGGATGACCTGCCTGTGGAAAGTAGCTACCCACTTAGGTCTCCTCTCCACTAAGAGCCAGACGCTCGTTGTGACGACCTGCCTGTGGAAAGGAGCTACCAGCTTTAGGTCTCCTGAGAGCTGTTCTGTCATTCAATGAAGCTCCTCTCTGCCTTGCTCACCCTCCAGTTGTTCACGTACCTCATTCTTCCTGCGTGCAAGACAAGAACTTGGGACCTGCCAAATGGCGGGACTGAAAGAGCTGTGACACAAACAGGGCTGAAACCCCATCCCCGCTTGCCACGTTGCCGGCGACAAGAAGGAGGGAAGAGCTGCAGCCCTTCAGGAAGCCGAGACCTAGGGTCTCCCTGAGCTAGGGCTGTGACACTCTTTTTGGGGCTCTGCAGTTCCTGGCATCTCCAAGCTTCTGGGTAGCACCATGTTTCTCTCCTCCAGACGTAGGTGTCCACAATGGAATTTACCTGCTGTACATCTGGTCCAGCTACAGCCTCGCATGGAGCCGGCACATGAGCCAGCACCTGTGCTGGTGCCTAGAGCTGCCTGCCCCGCCGCAGTAGCCACTGGCTATGCGCAGTGGCCGGACCCCATGTTCACTCGCCTACATACCCCTTGCCACTCCGCACCTGTCTCGCCCTTGGCAGGTGTGGGGTCCAGCATGGTAGTGCGAGCCGAGTGCAGCCTGCCGGGCGTGTAGGTGGAACAGGCCCAGAAGGCCTGAGCAAAACCCGCTCGCCACAGAGGTTTCTGGCTGGCAAAGTAACACCCCAAGGATCCTGTGACAAAAACATTTCCTTAAAATTGTTAGACCTCTCAAATGACATGATATAATTTAGCATTTAATAGAATATATCTTTTGTTGTATTGTCATTGTTTCTTGATATATTTTATCTCCTCTCAAATTTTATGTTTTTGATAATAGAGTACATATTTTTGCTACTTCTCCCGCCCGTGAAACTCTGACAAAGTCTGTATGACTCAGTAATGAAAAAATATTAGGCACTCAACAACCATTTCCTATGTTATTAATTGAGGCTGTTTATAATCAATTTGTAATGTGGTGAAAATGGCCCAGAAGGTTAAAAAAATGTTGAAAAACTTGGTGAGGGAGGTCAAAGCTCTGAGTGAAAGCAGAGGGAGTTTATCCTGGAACCTGATGAAAAGACCAGGAAAGAGAATGGAGTGTTTGCTGTCTCTGGGCCAAGCCTTAGCAGCCAGCTCTATTGGAAAGCCTGAATCAGCAGCCTCATGGACCTAAATTAAACATTTTGCTAATATATAATTCTCTTCATTTTATCTAATTTTACTCGGGTATTAAGTAAATCAGATGTGGGCAAACCTTTTGCCAAATTAGTGAGTAGCTTTTGAATAACAAGAAAAATGATCATTTGCAATATTCATTGAATCTTGTTAACATGAATTATAGTGAATGAAGACCTGCAGCAAGATTTATTAAAAATTCAAACTTTTAACAATTGCGGCAAGGATTTGGCTATTGATACAGGAGAAGCCATACAAAAAGAACACTTTCAACTTTGCAAATTAACTTGGTTAATCACTTCACAAGGGAGCAGAAAAAAGATCCAAATGTTTTCTTCCACTTAATAAAAGATTTGCAAAATAATTGAGCTAGTACCATGGAGCATTTTTTTTTCTTTTTTGGCATATGGAATTTCCACTTAAAAACCTAGCAATTTAGAAATACTCACAATTTGAAAGTTATTGATTTTTTTCAAAAATTGGTGAGGGAACCAAGATTATCATTATTGCTTTGAATGTTTGAGAATTATTAAGCAAAGGCATGCATATATATGTACACATATATATACACACACATACATATATTTATATATTTCTAAGGTCAAAAAGTCAATTTTAGCCTTGTAGGTATGTGGGTATGTGGTCACTGTGGGCATTACAGGTTATTGTATTTCATATTGTGCTCAATTGCATTTGCAGCTTCCCAGTCTGGTAAACAAGTAATTCTCCCAACACTGTTCGCAGTGAGTTGAAGCAGCTGCTCTTGCCTATTCAGCATCTCTTTTAATTTGTAAGCAGTTCTATAAATCTTTCTTGGCTTCTAGGGACATAAAGACTCCTATGATGAAGTGGCCTGCATGGTGGCTTAACAAGCTGAAGGCTAGCTTTTTCTTTCCATGCATCCTAGGGACTACTGTTTTATTCCTGGCAAAGTAGATCAGATTTTGAATTCTAGCCAGGGTAATTAGCACACTTTAGAATCTCAATACACGAAGCAGAATGGTCAGCATTAGCAAAGATGTCTTGAGAGTGTTTTCTGAGTGGTAGAAAAAAGGAATGTCCAGCTGCCGCAAGTCTTTGGGACTCTAATGAAAGTGACCCGCTACATGCATTTGCACCTTAGGAAGGGTTGTGTATATCAACACACTAAACTGTGAGGCAGTGTCTTCATTACCTGTTTTCAAATGCATTCTAAAAAATAGAAACAAAGCAAGTGATAGGGGTGTCCCTAATATTCCCTAGAAAGCAAATTCTCACTGAGAAAGTTACACTCCCTAGAACAGAAATACTACAAAAAAATAAGTTTAAACTTCTAATAAAAGCAATTTTCCTGGAAATCAATCAGTTTAACATATTATGAAAATGCAAAATTGCAAACTATCCTAAAATAGGTTTAGTGGTGGAGCTAATATGGCTGGATTTTTGACATATTCATTATCAGTTTGTCATAAAGGTGGCAGTGTCTAGGTTTTTTGCAGCAGTATTTTGGAAGCTTGACAGTGGTGATGAAATATGTTGGAATTTTTCAGGGAACTTCAAGACCTGTAACTGATATTCCAAGCTTTAAGTTTCATGTTAGAAGAAATTCTCTCGGAAGTAAAATCAAATATTTCACTGGATGCACCATGCCTTTTTCTTAGCCACTCAGGAGGCTGAGCAGAAGAAATGATTTGAGCCCAGGACTTTGAGGCTATAGTACACCATGACTGTGCAAACCAAGTGAACAGCCACTTCTCACTCTAGGCTGGGCAACATAGCAAGACCCTGTCTCTTAAAACAAAATCACATGCTGTCCTCTACCAAGGTGTCCTCTGAGACAGATAAATTCAAGTTGTATATGTGATACTTTTTATTTTAATAGACTTGCTTTTTTAGAGCCATTTTGGGTTCACAGCAAAATTGAACAGAAAGTACATAAACATCCCATATATTCCCTATTCCCACATGTAGGTAACCTTCCCAGCACCAACATCTTGCACCAGAGTGATACATTTGTACAATTGATGAACCTACATTGACACATCATTATCATCCAAAGTCCATAGTTTATGGTGGGATTCGCACTTGATGTTGTGCAGTGTATGGGCTTTGATAAGTGTATAACAAGTACCTACATTATGGTGTCATGCAAAGTAGCTTCACTGCCCTCGAAATCCTCTGTGCTCTTTTTGTTCATCCCTCCCTTCCCCCAACCACTGGCATCCCCTGATCATTTTACTCTCTCTAGATTTTTTATTTTCAAGAATGTCATATATTTGGAATCATAGAGCATGCTGCCTTTTCAGATTTGCTTCTTTCACTTAGTTATATGCATATGAGTTTCATGGCTTTTCATGGATTCATAGTATTTTTTTAGCACTGAAGAATATTACATAATATGAAACAACACTTTCATATTGATTTTATTAAATATGGCAATATGTAACATAATATACCACATATTATGCATATTATACATGTTTAAGTGTGAACACTGTATCTATGTAGGTATCTGTGTATGTATATGTGTGTATGTATGTGTGTTTGTGTGTGTGCCATGACTTTAAGTCATAACATTCTTATTTGGATAATTAGCCACACAAAATAAGACAGAAGATTAATTTTTTTGTCCCGTCAATAAAAAGTACCTGGCTAAGTGCACATTTAAGAGAGAGAAACCTGTAATTCTATGGTATATCTGGCAATAGGTAACATACAGTGGAAGTGTCTAACAAAGCAATCTCATGATGGCTGTCTGTCATTAGTTATAAATCATTTTCTGTACACACTGTCATTTTGCATAGCTTATTCTCTTTCAAGAAAGTGCTTGATAGATGCTCCAAATTATTATTTTGGGTGGAGAAACAGAACAAATCCTCTTGGTATATTTTTGGTTATTACTATCAATTTCTCATTAACCTCTTGGCTAAGTAGTGGGAGTTACTGATCCATGTAGTCAAGATGAGAAAAATGTCAGTCTATCAAATTAAAAATATACATAAAAAATTAATTTGCAATGAAGGCCAGAGAAAGTCACACATTTTTAAATTCTTCAGACTCCTTGAAATTGTGTTTCCTTCCCATTTTGCGTTTTCATAAGCAGACAGAAGACTAAAATCACACATTAAGTTTAAGGCAAAATAATTATTTGGCAATTCTTTTAAGTATGACTCTAAATGAAAATTAAACCCTTATTATGAGACCATACAGGAATTGTTGAAGGATAAAGGTAATAAACTCAAGGACTGGTTTATTTCTCTAGCTTAAATTCCACTGACTGCTTTTCATTAAAATAGACAGGGATGGTGCATTTCTGTGTGCATGTGTGTGCATGCACACATAGACACACACAGACACACACACCTAAATATATCTCTATCTTACATCATTGATCACCATACAATTTACATATTGTAAAATCACTGATTCTTTGGTCCTTAACTTACTGATCACCAATGTACTTATTGTTTGCTTTTAATTTTTTTATTCTTCAGAAGTATTATATATCTGCTAAAAAAGTTAGACAACACTAACAAGAAAAATAAAAATAAAATGTCAATAAACTTAAAAGATATTCACTATTAAAAGGCTGGTGAATTTACAGAAGTAACATACAGTTGTGGTTTACGGTCATAGAAATCCAAATTTAAAACCTGGCTCAACAACTTATAAACTCTATGACTTATGGTCAATTTATTTACCAAGCTAAGGCTCACTTTCATTATCTGAATAATAAAATGACAACTAGCATTGTTTTCTGTGAAGACAAAAATAAGAAAACATAGCTATTGCTATTATCATTAGCTTTTGCTATTATTATTTGTTATAGATGTAACAAATGTATTTGTACCTATATATTTCCTTTATTGAAAATATCATATGTTTATTTACAGATATTGGACATTTGTCATTTTTAATTAACTGTATAGTTTGAAAAGTTTTCATGCCAAATGAAAAGATTTAGTGCTACATTTTAAATGATTTTTTAAATAAGTGTTCATTGAATAAGTATTCTACTATTTAGTTAGCCAGTGTATTATTTGGGACATTTAAGTTACTTCTAGTATTCATTTTGTTAAGTGATACTCTCAGAAACATACAGCCAAACTTTTTAAAAATTTTAATTATCTCCATGGAATTATTATATTTTGAAAAAGCGATTTCTATAAGCTTGATAGATACTTCAGAATACCATCTAGAAACATCATACCCATTTATACCAACACTCCAGCTGTGTATGAAAATGCCCAATGATTCTGTCATAGCTGTAAGGATGATTAAGATATTTAAAAGCTGATCTAGCTACGTGGTAATATGGGTGCATATAAAAAGCTTCTCCAATTTCTCAAGAAAGTCAGTGTCATTTGATAATCTAGAATTTACAAATATGAGTTTAATATAATCTTTTAATTGTGTGCATGTTAAAGGTTTCTGATTTTCAGTTTTAATTTATGTTGCATTCTATTTAATATCCTATATATTTTGTTTGCTTTGTTCTGTTTCTTGTGGCTTTCCTTTTATTTCAATACCTTGTATATTGGTGATTCTCTAAATGTTAAAATATTAATTTTTATTTGTATAAAAATTATTTTTAAACATTTTTATTAGTGATTCTCTAAATGTTAAAATATTAATTATTGTTTTATGCTTCTTTTCAGAAACACTACTTGCTGCTGCTAGGTCAGAAACAGAAAATTGGTAAGATTATATGCCCAAACCAAATTCACTTCTGAGTGGAATTGGTTCTTAGCCTCCATTTTCATAAGAAGACTGTATTTGATTTGATTTTGTCAAGTCCACAGTGGAGGCTCAGCAGGTTAGGTCAGGATGCTGGGCTGATTACAGTCAGATGTATCGTGTCATACGTTTATTCTTTGGATACATCAGAAGAAAGAGAATGTGCATGAATATTTGAATTATAGCTAGAAAAATAACAAGGCATTTTATGGGCTATATATTTATTAGAACAACATGTATGTGGGAGAAAATGTGATAGTAATTTCACTACTACTGACAAATGCTGAAAGTGACAAATATGGTAAAGGAAAAGAAGAAGTAAATCAATGACTGGGAATAAAAATAGCATATTTGTAGGCATTTAGAGACCCTTATGAACTCATGTACATTGCCACTGTTGTTTTAATAGCCTTTTTAAAATAGAATATATCATTATTCGGTCAACATACACCTGGGATGTTTTACACATCATTTCTTCTTTGAATATTATCTTATCTTTACTCTAGATATCTAATCTCTTCCTGTTTTCTCATAGATTAGTATGGTCTAAATGTTTGTATGCTCCAAAAATTCATATTTTGAAATCCTAATCTCCAATATAATGATTTCAGGGGATAGGGCCTTTGGGGTGTAATTATGTCGTGAGAGAGGAGGCCTCATGAATAGGATGAATGCCTTTATTAAAGGGACCCCAGTGAGATGCCTTGCCCCTTCCACCATGTGAGAACACAGCAAGTAGGCACCATCTATGAGAAAGCTGTTCCTCACCCAATGTACTAGTGTCTTGTTCTTGGACTTCCCAGCCTCCAAAACTATGAGAAATACATTTATGATCTTTATAAGTTACCCAGTTTACGGTATTTGATTATAGCAGACTAAGATATAGATTTCACACTGAAATACACATTCTCTCTCTTTAATCTTAAATTTTCCATTCTCTAATCTCTCTTCTGTAATCATTCAAACATAATGTACAGATTTCTACCATCTAAAAAAATAGGAGGCTGGAAGAGGTGGCTCACGCCTATAATCCCAGCACTTTGGGAGGTCAAGGCAGGAGGATCACTTGAGCCCACAAATTTGAGACCAGCCTGGACAATATAGGAATACCTCATCTCTGCAAAAAATTAAAAAATAGCCAGGCATAATGTCACATGCCTGTAGTCCCAGTTACTCTGGAGGCAGAGGCAGGAGTATGGCTTGAGCCCAAGAATTTGAGTCTGCAGGAAGCCATAATCATGCCACTGCACTCTAGACTGGGTACAGCAAGAACTTGTCCAAAAAACAAAACAAAACAAAGCAAAAACAAAACAAAGAAAAGAAACAACCATATCTAAAAAGTTTCACTAAATTCCTGATGATATGCATTATCATTAACATTTTGTCAACGAGGACTACAAGACTCAGAGATGGTAAATGCACAAAGTCACAAGTGGCATCACTGCCATTGAAACCCTAGGCATGCAGAGACCATGTTCTTTCTAGTATGTAACATGGCACATTGTCTATCTTAAACGCAGTACTGTCCTACTGATCATATAAAGCATAATATAAGAGGCCAAGGAGCTTGTTTTTCTAAGATAGTCCTGAAATTTGCCAAATATATTTATCTTTTCTTAAAGGGACTGTGTCAATATGGCACTACCTGGTTCCATGAGCCATATTTTTCTGTAGTTCAAGTACATTTCTTAACTAACTCCCCTTGTGAAAGATTAGTGGAGAATTGAGCCAGCTGCAAATACATTGTGCTTGATTTTTGTGAATTAGCATGAAGACTAAAATTCCTAGAAAATTGATGGTTGGTAGAATTTACATAATTTTGGTCATATTAAGAACTTCCAGTTATTGAAATATAATTTGCCCCTCTCTGCTATAATATCATGCTTTTTTTGTGAAATGAAGATAACAGCTGAGGCCTAATTTATTTAAATTCTATTATACAGTCAGTGAGCAATATGATAAGTATCTCTTCCATAAAAAAGATCTTTTGAACATGAGTCATTTATGCTAATGTAACTTATTAATGTATTCACTTTTTATAGACCACTCAAAATTTCTTCACATATTTTTTTCATAAGAAATTAACTGTAGATTTTTTAGTCATTTGGATACATGCATTATTTCATTTTAGGCTCTAGTATATTCCTGTACACATAACATACAGACACTTCCAATTATGCATTCCTGACTTTGTGAAATCTCATCAAAATTCACTTTTGTACCTGCGATATTATCAACATCAAGAGGCTATAAATTATCTATATACACCTTCATTCTTACTATTTTTCCTCCAATTTTGGTGGAAACATTGTTTCTTCTGCATAAACAAAATACTTCCACCAGTATTCTGCATCTCAACCCTTCCTCTATCTCAGGGACTTGGATCCATCAATTATTCTCTCTGACAACTGAATCCTTAAACTCTGTCTATTTTTGTTTTCTCTTCAATATTCAACCTATTTCCTCATTTGAAGTAATAAACACACCAAGTCTACTCTTATAGAAAATTTCAATTATACAATACAGTATTATTAACTGCAGTCCCCATGCCGTACATTAGATCTCCGGAACTCATTCATTCAGCATAACTGAAACTATGTGCCCTTTGACCAACAGCTCCCCATGCTCCCATGCCCTAGTTTCTGGACGCCACCATTTTACTCTCTGTTTCTGAGTTCAGCATTTTTAGATTTCACATAAAACTTACATCATGCAGTGTTTGTCTTTGTCTGGCTTATTTCACTTAATATATAATTTTTAATTTATCAGCCATACTTCAGTAAAGTGCAAATAATTTAAAAATGAAGTAACAAACACAGAAAAATCTCTATGTCCACTTCATATCTCTTTCTAGATATTACCCTATCTCTAGGCTTTTTTGCCATTGTCAGTTTTCCTATTTCCTTCTATATACCTCCCCTATCTTTTTCTATGCATAATGGTCTAACTTCTTAAAATGCCATGCACAATTTACAATCTCTTCCTCTATTTTTTATATTTTCTGTCTACTTCTACTACCCGTCTTCCACCTATAACACTCCATTGAAAATATGATCCATAGATTCACAAATGACAATTTAGTTACTAAATATTTCATATTGCTTAATTGCTTTATTAATAAAAATGTCTCTTTTTCTTTCCTTTGTTCCACATTTTCTTCATTTCCCATTTCTGTTGCTTTCCTTTTGTGTCCTCTATTGGCTCCCTTAACTTCTGCCTGCTTTTTCATTCACACTTCCCAAAGTCCTGTCCTTGGCCCTCTTCCTACTCCTCAGAGTCCCACTGAGGAAATTCTATGTGTTCCATAGTTTCAACTACCACCTATGGGCTGTTAGCTACCAAATGGATTTCCAGGCCAAATATTCCTTCTGAATTGCAGACCCATAGACTTATCCCAATATTTCTATTGGACATCTTGATATACACATATATGATGTTAGATTTTTCTTCTCCCCTCCCCTCCCCTCCCCTCCCCTCTCCTCTCCTCTCCTCTCCTCTCCTTTCTTTTCTTTTTTGAGACAGTCTCACTCTGTTGCCCAGGCTGGAGTGCAGTGGTGCGATCTTGGTTCACTGCAACTTCTGCCTCCAGGGTTCAAGAGATTCTTCTGCCTCAGCCTCCAGAGTAGCTGGAATTACAGGCGCATGCCATCAAGTCAGGTTAATTTTTGTATTTTTTAGTAGAGATGAGGTTTCACCATGTTGGTCAGGCTGGTTTGAACTCCTGACCTCAGGTGATCCACTCACCTCTGTTTCGCAAAGTACTGGGATTACAGGTGTGAGCCACCGCACTTGGCCCAAATGTTTTATATACACATACATATATATATATATAAAACTCCTATGTATCTCCCACCAGATCTTTCTATTCTTTCTATGTTTCTATCTCTATAAATAAAATTAAAACCCATCCAGTAGCATAAACATGAATTTATAAATCATCCTTGCCACTTCTTTTTCCCTTACCAGTTTGACCACGAAATTTTCTTAGATCGAATTCCTTAGTTTCACCTGAATCTGGCTCTTATTTCCATTCCCACTGTTAATTTCTTAAAGATTACATAATTTTATTTATTTTCTTATTTTATTTTTTGGCACCGAAAGACTCCTAAATAGCATCTGTTTTTCTAAATTTTGTACCACATCCTCTCCCCTCAATCCATTATTTATATTGTTTTCAATATGATATTTTTTCGAAGTAATGTTAGTGAATCATGTCAGTCTTCTACTTAAAATCTTTTAATACAATCCCCACCCCCAATCCCTTGGACAGCTAGCATTTAGGAAATAGTTTACCTTTCTCAATGTGACTTTTTAATGATACACTTCAGCTTATTTCTGACCTGAATTCTCATCTCATCTCCCTCATAACATGTTTTCAAGCCATTTTAAGGACTTGCATTTTCTCCATGTACATTTTGCTCTCTTATCACCGTGCCTTTGCAAATATTACCCTCTCTGCTTTTATCAGCATCCTAAACTAAATTTTACCTGGCTAAATATATGTGTTCTTAGGAGAAGTCACTCAGGTATTATATCTTCTGATAAGTATTGTGTGAACCTCAAGTGTAGCTTTAGTTCTTCTCCTCCACACCTGCTACCATTATTTCATTATTCAATATTATTGGATATGCCTCTAATATGTATATTAGTAAGTACAATAATACTTAGTAATAACATATTTTCCTATCTGTTTCCTCCATAAGAATGGAAGTTACTTGAAGTAGAAACCAGTCTTATTTATGTCTTAGCTATGCTTCTTGTCACAGTTAATACTGTTAATAATAATAAACAGCAATGACAAAACTGATATTTATAAAATTTTACTTGCAAAGCTGACTTTATTTACATACACTAATCCATTTTATCCTCACAACAACATTATAAGATAGATATTATTGTTATTCCAGTTAGGAGATAAGAAAACTGAGGTCAGAGACGTGAAGTAATGGATACACAGCTCAAAAATGTCAGAGCTTGTATTTCAAAAAAGGTAATAAGGTATCTATGATATGCTTTTAACTACTATACTCTACTAGTTCTCTAAATACAGAATGACATTCTTAATAACAGAAGTGTGGTATAAGTGACCAACACAGGGAATGCATTAGATTTGGAAGTAAATTATAAACTGGCTTTAGGACATATTGATATTAAAAGAAATAGTAATGATGCTGCTAAAAGACAACTACCACTTTGGACAAGTTACTTAATCTCTACAAGTCTTAGTTTTATCATCTGTACATTGAGAATAATGATGGTACCAATTACGTTGGGTTGTCACAAACATTTACATAATGAATTAAAGTGCTTAGACAGACATAAAATTGTGCCTTTAATAAATTTTAACTCCTTCATTATATCTTTACTGTCACTACTTGTATTAGACAATATCCAGAGAATTACCAAAAGCTATTTCTAACATTCTAGATTTGCTAATTCTAACCTTAATGCTACCTGACTGTCTGACACAAAGGCAAGCAAGCTTAACAAAATTTTATTATTAACTGGACACAATTTATAAAGAAAAAGTCTTCAAAAGATTCTAATATCTCAATTAAATTCATGAATACCCTATTTGGGGTGCCTTTTGTTGCCATGTCAATTTTTTTAGTACAAACAACAGCAGATTTTGCATAACTTTGGTTAAAAAATAAATAAATTAGAAGGATAATCAATTACTTCATAGAATGGAGTTCCAAATGACTAAGTCTCATGTAGGACAAATAACATGAAAAGTTTATAAGCAATTGTTTGAGAAGTAAAACTAGTGTGAGGCTAAAGAAAGCCCCTATAAATGTTTCTTTAGAAAGACCTGGATTTGTTAGCCTTTTTCTCTGGCCTCTCAGCTTCCTTGGATTTTGGGTATGTTTGCATAGACCTGCCCACAGTGAATACAAGTAAAATCCTGTTTACCAGAGAAATTAGACATTCCCTTGCTTTCATGTTGTTATCCCTGAAGATACCTGTATATTTTCCCAATTGTTGGCACTTTGCTAAAAGGAGAAGAGGCTTTAACTTAGAATTTATGTGGATTCATAGTCAATGTTTAGTATCTGGCAGAATGGAGCACATTTGGTGAAATAATTTGGGGTAGGTAGTTTCTGGATAGATTACTCTGAATAGACCAAGACCTGAATATTATTATTTCCCATGTAAAAATTGCCACTGTTGGTGATAGTCTTATATACAGAGGATGACTTACTGTTACTTTCAGTTGTGGTTCTTCCTCTAAGGGCCTAGTGCTTGACTAATGCATATATCATCAAAATGGTCATGGGGCAGGAATATAGACTATGGTAGGCTTAAAAAAATGACACGTTACTCCACACAGATGACCTGAGTTATCTTTCCGAATTCTTAATTTGCTAAGAATATTCCCCAAATTAGCATTATAGCTCAAATTAGCCACTATAGAATATTCTAGCAAACTGATTACATGGGATCCTTTGCATCATAGGTGAGGGGCAGTAATTTGTTCTAAATGAAATAGACATTTATTCTGCATCTAGATTTGCTTTTCTCTTCCTCATGTTGTTTATGAATGCTACCATCTATGGGCATATCAAAGGCTTTATATGATGAACTCCTCAAGATCATCTTAGTACAAGGAATGTGCTACAAAGTAAAATAAATAATCAATGATTTTATTGCCTGTAGAAGTCCTCTTCCTGACTCAGGTTGTGAACAAGTTAAAAAGCATGTAAGCTAAAACAACACTTAATTACCATTAGAGGTCGAATTGAAGATATAACTTTAGGTTGACTAAACAAATGAGCTTGCTAATACTGGATTCTACTCAGTCCAGGACACAGAGAATTAGAGCAGGTGGAATGATCTGTCCACATATGATATAAGGCATGGAAGAGCAAAAGAGAACTGTGATTTCTATAGGTACGTTGACTCTCCAGAAACACAGACAGATTTTGGCTGCACATAGATGGATATTACTCAAAATTTACAAAACTTCTCAGATATATTTCACTCCCAAAGGCAGTGAAGAGAATCCTAGAGTTGATTAATTGATGACCTTTCATAGGAAGAAACATCAGAAGTGCAGGAGAATATTTTTTACTACCATTTGTTACTAATATATGAAACTTCGCCTTCCATATCAAACCTATGTTGACCAAAATTTAATAGACTGTTCCAATTACTGTAGGGAGAAGAAGTTATTCAGAGGGCTAGTGTGGAGCAGGGAGAAAAGTAATCTAGAGATGGGGTGATGATGGCTTTGAGAAAGCTAGTGTAAGCAGACAGAGAGAGGAAAAAAATGGTTCCATTTGGGATATATTTTAGAAATAGGATCAACAGAACTCGGTGATGTGGAAGAAAGATACCAAGAAAGACTTCTAATGTACTAGTACTAGGAGGATGAAAGTGACTTTTATTAATAAAGTCTCAGGAGAGCACATTTGTGGTAGAATATTAAGAATTTGCCTTTGGTCATTATAATTTTAAGATATCTAAGACAACTTCAAGAAGACTCACATTCTGAAGCTCAGAAAAGAAATCATATGAGGGGTCACAGTTCATGGAAATGTGCATTATGGAAAAAGTATGAATGAAGTTCCAATTTTTTTTGCATCACGATTAACTTGTAATAACTTGTCATAACATGTCTGAATAAGATCTAGTTTGAGGCGCTCGAAAGCATAAGATATCAGTTTTCAAGGAGCCCCTACTAGAGCAACATGAATTCTGCTAAAATTGAAGCAAGACAAACATGAAATTTGTAGTGAAGCTTGGGTAGAAGAATGGTGAAATCACTGAGGCTTTATGAAAAGTTTATGCAGAAAATGCCTTAAAGCAACCTGAAACAATACAAGTGGATAGCTCATTTTAAGAAAGGACTAGACAATATTGAAGATGAAGCCCACAGCAGCAGGCCATCCACATCAATGTACAAGGAAAAAATTCATCTTTTTCATGACCTCACTGAAGACGAATGATGATTAATAGCACAAACAATAACCAACACCATAGACATCTCAGTTTGTTCAGCTTACACTGTTCTGGCTGAAAAAATAAAGTCAGGCAAACTTTCCACTTAATGGGTACCAAAATCATTACACCTACATCAGCTGCAGACAAGAGCAGGGCTTTCAATGGAAATTTTAAACAAGGGGGATCAAGATCCTGAACCATTTCTCCAAAAATTTGTAACAGAAGATGAAACACGGATTTGCCAGGACAATCCTGAAGACAAAGCACAGTCAAAGCAATGGCTATCAAGAGGTGGAAGTGGTCCAGTCAAAGCAAAAGCAAAGGTCATGTCAACAGTTTATTGGGGGATGCTCATGGCATTTTGCTTTTTGTGTTTCTGGAGGACCAAAGAAGGATAACATATACTTATTGTGAGACTGTTTTGAGAAACTTAACTAACACTCCAAAAGAAAAGTGCCTGGAAAAGCTTTAGCAGAGAGTCCTTCTTTACCACAACAATGCTCATGTTCATTTCTCTCATCAAACAAGGACAATTTTGTTAATATTTTGATAGAAAATCACCAGGCATCCACCTTACTGTCCTGGTTTGGCCCCCACTGACTTCTTTTTGTTTCCTAATCTTAAAAAATCTTTAAAGAGCACTCAATTTTCTTCGTTCAATAATATGAAAAGATTGCATTGACATGGTTAAATTCTCAGGAACCTTGGGTTTTTAAGGATGAACCGAATGGCTTGTATCATCACTTAGCAGTCTTAAGCCTGATGGAGCTTATGTTGAGAAAGTTTATATTATTTATTTACATTTTTTAATTCTATTTGCCAAGAACTTCTTGAAGTCTCCTCATACATTTGGGAGATCTGAGGATTGATATGGTTCTTAAATCTTGGAAATAGAATGGCTCCTTAAGGCAGAACATCCTGAGTGAGAACAGAATTCGTCCTGGCACTGGTTCATGAGAACTGCTTCATTTATAATTTATGTTCTTGACGTAATATTTATTTATTTCAGTTTTATATTTATTTTGTGAGTTTTGTTTTTCTATTTTTGTTTTTGAGACAAGGTCTCACTCTATCACTAGGCTGGAGTGCAGTGTTGTGATCATGGCTCACTGCAGCCTCGAACTCCTGGGCTCAAGCAATCCTCTCAGTTCGGCCTCAGGAACAGCTGGGACCACAGGCAGGTGCCAGCAAGCCCAGCTAATTTTTAATTTTTTTTGTAGAGACAGGGTCCCACTAAGTTTCCAAGGTTAGCCTTCAACTCTTGAGCTCAAGTGATCCTCCCACTTCAGCCTCCCAAATTGCTGGGATTATAGGTGTGAGCCACTGTACTTGGCCTGTTTCATTTTAATATCAATTTATTTGAAACAAAAAAAAATAAAAGCTCTTATTTGAAAAATGTCAAAAATTTATTTGGCCAATAAATATATTAGACTAAAACCCTTCAAGTCATCCTCTGGCCCTTTCCTTTCTATCACACACCATATTCAATCCATCATTCAATTCTGCCAAGTCTCCTGTCATCCTCATTTCAATGGCTTCACTGTTACCCTTGTCCAAATTACTATGACCTTTTCTCCAAGTAGAAATCAGAGAGAGTCTTTTAGAATAGAAGTAAAATCAAGTTACTCTTTTACTCAAAGTTCTCGAATGATCGCATCACACTTAGATAAAATCTAGATTCTTTTGGAAGCCTGAAAATTGGTGCTGCCGTTTCTGATTATGGCTCTAATTTCACCGCCTGTGACTTTCTTCATGGCTTGCCGCATTTCAGGCACACTGGCCTTACGAGTATTTCTCTAAATCTGTTACTGCCTCTAGGCATTTATACTTGCAGTTACTTCTGTCCCTAAAGCTCATCCCTCACATATGCCCAAAGCTTACTCTTCATTCCTGTTTCTGCTCAAATAACAACTTCTTAGAGACCTTTTCCATCCACCCTATCTATAACAGTGCTTGTTCTTCTCTCTCTACTATGTATACACTTACCAGGTTTTTATGTTTTCTATATTTCTTATTAACTAGTTCCATATTTACATGTTTATTTATCACTTCTTTCTCTCTTAGGAATATAAGCTTTGTGACATTAGGATTCTATTTTGATCACTCTTACTTTCAGTGCTAGTATGTGTCTAACACACAGTGAACATTCAAATATTTGTGCAGAAAAAACTATACATATGTAAATGAATATATAGACTTTAATATTAAAGTCACTTATCTACTCAGTTAATAATTATTCATCATTTACCTACAGTGTTTTCAAAATGAGTTATAAAACAGAAGATTTCCAACTTTCTTAAATCCAATGTGCGAAAAACATCTCAAAACATTCTTATTGACAAATAATCTAGTGATTGCACTAAATACTTCTCTCTAGTATTTCAGATGCTTGTCAAATCAACCTAGACAGATTTATTTTTAATTGTTAAGAGATGAACTTCTGGGAATATGTTTTCTATTCATCACAGATGTGTCTACATGTAGTTAAACTTACAATATTTACTATCTGTATTGGCCTGCACTTTCCTTTTGCACTAACAAGAATTTCTCCTTAACAGGGTTTTGCTCCATTGGATAATTCAGATGTTCATTAAAATACAGTGAGATTTAGCTGAATCCATTGAATACTACTTATGTTTTAATGAGCATTAATGAGCTTTGTGATTGTCCTGTGGAGCAAAACTCATATCTCATTAGGTGGATTCCCAAAATGCCTAAAGGTGAGCAGACACAGCTTTAGATATACAAGGTAATTTCATACTTAATTAGTTCCTTACTTGCCACACCACAGACACACATTCAGAACTATGGTTTGAAATGGCAAACTTGTTGTTTGCTGTGACAAGTCAATGGAATGGTAGAATTCATAGAGAGCCTTTGTAAGTATTTTAAGGCCATTCTCTATTATGTTAATAAATTGGCATGTTATGATTCAATTCACAGAAAATAGACTATAAGGACAAAAAGTTAAATGATTCCAAACTTGAGTTGACATTGTCTGGTATTTTATACAGAATATGGCATTGTGAAATACTTACATTTATATGTTCAGATGTGGGTGGCAGGGAATTTACATATAGTACTTTTCCTTCTAATAAAAACTCTGAAAGTTGGATCTGTTATTTTCACATTATGAATAAGAAAACCAATATATGAAGTGTTTAAGTTACTTGCTGTATTAGCTTGCTAGGGCTGCAAAAAAATACCACAGACTGTGTCTCATAAACAACAGAAATTTATTTTCTCAGTTCTAGAGGCTGGACGTCCAAAATCAAGGTGACAGTAGGTTTGATTGCTTTTGAGGTCCCTCTTCTTAGACTGCAGGTGGCTGCCTTTTCTCTATGTCCTCCTATGACCTTCTCTCAATGAGTGAACATCCCTGGTATATCCTCTTCTTCTTCTTCTTTTACGATAAGCTGTTGCTCTGTCTCCCAGGCTAGAGTGCAGTGGCATGATTCATGGCTCACTGTAGCCCTTACCTCCCGGGCTCAAACAATCCTCCCACCTCAGCTTCCCAAGTAGCTGGGACTACAGGCACATGCCACTATGCCTGGCTAATTTATTATTTTTGTAGAGATTAAGTCTCTCCATGTTGTCTAGCCTGGTCTCAAACTCCTGGGCTCAAGAAATCTTCCTCCCTCAGTCTCCTAAACTGTTGGGATTACAGGCATTAGCCACAACCCCTGGCTTCTTCTTAGAAAGACACAAGTCCTATCGGATTAGGGTTCTATTCTGTGACCTCATTTACATTAAGTAACTCTTTGAAGGCCCTATCTCCAAATACAGTTACCCTCTGTAAGACTAGCAGCTATGGCTTCAACATACAAATTTTGAGGGAATGCAATTCAGTCTCTAATACTTTTCAAAATTGTACTGGTAGTACATGGCAGATTTTGATTTGAACTCATCTGTCTCTGACTTCAAGGTCCAGGTTTCATTCTATATATTCTGTAGCATAAAATTGCATAGGATTTAGAGTAATGGATGTTATGCCGTAAAAGACTGATATTGATATGTTTGAGGTATCAAAAAGTAGTTCATTGTGTCATTACCACAAATAAAAAACAATTTTGCTTTATCTAATGGTTTTTAAGTTTTCATTTACTTTGAATTTTTTCTTGTGTGTTACATTTTTAAAAACCTCAAACCAGAGCATACTGATAAATCCAAGTTGTTATACATAGATTATTTTTACTAAAGAAGATTAATCTTTAGTAATTATTGAAGATCATTGTTTTAGATTGGGTTATGTAATATGACTCCCAACACACATTTTCAAAGCTGATACTCTAGTTGCTATCATCTCTTGGAACAAATAAGAAGTAGAAAGTAGGAGTAACATTCTTTTTATTTCAATGTTTAATGTAGCATGGCTGATAATATGGCAAACAGATTTCTGTAGAAATGTGCTACTCTCTTGGGATAGGCTAATGGTGCATCTGATCTGATAAAGTAGAAAGATAGCCTCTTGCACTTTGACCTGTAGATTCTGGCTGCATAGAGCCTGGATGTCATATTGTTGCACACACATGTGCTCTCACCTACTCACCAAATTAATAGTGAACATCAGTGAAATTTTTGGCAGAATTCAGAGAGTTATGAGTTTGAATAACAACTTTCCAATCAAATATGAGGTTATGCCTATGGAGTTTCTCTGAAAATTGAAAATGCATTTTACGTTTTACTATGGCATAATAATTAAGATGGACGTTTGGACTCAGACAGCTGTGAGTTTGAATACCTGTTCTGATGCTTACCACATTGTTTCCAGCACAGCTACATAGCCTCCCTAAGCACTAGTCAAATCATATGAATAATGAGGAAAATATCTATTTGCCTAATAGGATATGACAATTAAATCATGACTGGGTGTCGTGGCTCATGCCTGTAATCCCATCACTTTGTGAGACCGACGTGGGCAGATCAGGAGGTCAAGAGATCAAGACCATCCTGGCCAACATGGTGAAACCCTGTCTCTACTAAAAATACAAAAATTAGCTGGGCATGGTGGTGGGTGCCTATAGTCCCAGTTACTTGGGAGGCTGAGGCAGGAGAATCGCTTGAACCCGGGAGGCGGAGGTTGCAGTGAGCTGAGATGGCGCCACTGCACTCCAGCCTGAGCGATGGAGTGAGACACCATCTCAAAAAAAAAAAAAAAAAAAAAACATATAGTGTTTTTATGTCACCCAATGTGGTATAAACATATTAAATTCCTGGCTTACTCAATGGTAAAGTAACTTAGCCTTTGTGACTATTTACAATTTAATTGTGTAGTGATTTATTTAAAGCTTGTCTTTCCTTTTGATGTGAGTTCCACAGAATTGTAGAATATGTTGTATTTTTAAATCTTTGTATAGCTAATTCTTGATACATTGATATACAGAAGCCCCAATACATATCTATTGAACAAATGAATAAATTAATAAATTTAGTTTTATGATTTTAATGTTATGTTCAGTTATCTTTGTAAAATTCCAAATCAAATGACTTAGAAAAGAAACAAAAAGAAACTGGATGCATATTGAATACTGTAATCAGTATCACAGCATTCATTATATAAGCTAAAAATTTTGCTTCTCTTTAGGGCAGTCCTTATTCATTGCTGTATTCCCAGTTGCATCTGCCATAGAGTAGGTGACATAAAACTTTGTTGAAGTAATCCATTGGAACTGATTATGCATTTTTTGTACCAAACAAAAAAGATATTATTTCGAAAACTGATAAGCTAAAACATATAATATTTTGTTCAATTTATAAGTTCTTTTTGTACATGTTGATAGCTACATCTTTGTTATTTTTATAGGGAATATCTCAGATACAGCTTGGCTGAAGCAACAGAGAAAAAAATTCCTCTGAAGTAGAGAGAGAGAAAAGAGAGGTATTTTGTCAGTTGGTAACGTATATATGGTGTTTTGTTGTGTCATTTTCAAAGTTTCTGAATTCTGAGAACTTAGAAACCTATTTACAATAACCTGTTTTTCATCTTCAAGTGGATTTGTAAAAATGATGTAACAAAAAAAAACAGTCCAGTTTGTTATATTCCTCAATCATTACCAATATTTTATGCCCCCAAAGAAAATGGGAAAATGTCTTTTTCCATTACTAGATGTATATCCAGTGCTCACCATGACTAGGGAAAAAGAGAACGGGTTATATATGTATATGTATTTGGTGAATTGAAACAGATTATTCTGATGTATGAAAATATCATTATTGTGTAAATATAAAATATTCCTATAATGGCAAAATTCCTGGGACAAATTTAGTCATTTTCCTGTACATAGATTTTAATAGAAATTATATATTTATAAAAACAGATAAATTCCTCAGTAAGTTTAATTCAACTTTATAATATTAGATGTTAAATTACAGAACACACGAAAAAGCTTTTTCTATGAAATTAGATAATGTTAAGATGACTTGGGAATATTGTCATTTCAGAGTTTCTTTATACTTGATAGATTTCCTCAAATACAAAAGTAATATTTCTTTGCCACAAGTTACCCTTTCCCTTCAGAAAAAAATAGAAAACAAATATGTATCTACTTACTTCATATACATATATACTTACGTGCTACAAAAATGTCACTTACATGTACATACATCTCTATGTTGTAGGACTTTCTCAGTTCACCTAAGGATGGGGTCCTTGTCACATGGCCATGAAAGATTAGGCTCACAGGCACTTTGAAGGGTGAGAAAAATGGAATTTATTGGGGGAAAAGAAAAAAAAGGGAAACAGGAACTCTCAGCAAAGCAAGAGTCCTGCTAGCTGGTTCTCACACCTCATAGCTTGAATCCCAGATACTACACTGGATCAGGAGAGGCCAGGCTCTCCCTCCCCAACCCTCTCCCCACAAAGGATGCAAACTTTCATGGCTCCACCCCATTCTCCAAGTACACAGTCTGGTTGGACATTCTCCAGTGACCCCCTTATACTTGGCTGTCTCATCTACATGTAAACTTTGTAATTAAACCTCTATAATTTACTCGAGATTATAATGTTTTCACCTCTGCACTGTGAGTACTATAAGACTAGAGATTACTACACTAATTATTCTTGTTCTTAAATAGTAAGATAATTATTGAAGCAATATTCTATTCAAAATGAAAATTGGATCCACCCCCAGCACACTTAAATTAGGTGTCTTTTTCTTTCATTTTGCAAAATGTTCTCCTTTTATCCTTTTCAAATGCATATAATAAAATTAGAAATAGAAGCTCCATTAACAGGAGAGTCCATGCTAGGTAAGAATGTCATCAATGTGGTTACTCTGCCTATGCTCCAATTCTAAAGGTATTCCTGTACAAACAGTAGTTCTATTAGATACTGATTCTGCTGGTTTCACCTGGCCAAACACACACAAATTAGGGGAGGACAATAAAAATAGCATCAGTTAAGTTGAAAGTCATTAACACTTATTCAAAATATTGGATGAATTAAACCACAAAGGCAATTAATGTTTTGGTGAAAAAAAAATGTTTTTTTAAAAATTTAAGAGATTATTTTTCTGTACTAGAAGACAAGTCACACAATCTCAGGCTGAAATGAATACTACCTACTTAGGTCCCCATTGTATGCTGAATGCATTTCAATAAAACACCTTTAACATTTTATTTCAACTCATTTTGCTTATGTCTCCATCTGTCCTTGAGGATAGCATTACATATTACTTTTTTGGTATCACTAGTTTCAGAAAAATCGTGGCACACAGAACCCATTCAACAAGTTTGTTGCATTAATAAATTAATCTGTGTTTTAAATGTAAGTTACTTGTTTCTGTCCCACACAAGTTAGCACATGATTATATGAGGCTTTTTAATTAATCAACATAATCAATACTGCCACCCAAAAAAACGAATCCCAAAATCTCGGTGGGGATTCTCAGTGAAGAATCCTACACTCATGCATACACATATGTATTATATGCTTAAGCTACCGTCTCATTGTATTGAACACCCCTGTGCCGCGTCTTTCAGTAAAGCCATTTAAGGTATTTGGTCCCAAGGGAAGAGAGAGACAAAGAAGAGCCACAGGGGCTCCTAAACTGCCTTTAATTACTTCAGTTCATGTTTCACTGGGAAGTACCAATCATAGAATGTCAATCTCACTTCAAGGGAGGTTAGGAATTATAGAGCACTGAAGTAATATTTAGTGACCACACATTTTCTCTGGCACAGTCTTTTTCTATAATGGTTTCAGAAATGTCTTTGCAGAGAGATTACAAGCATCAAGGGCAAAATACAGCACCTCATTTTATATATTTCCTAGTGTAAGAGAATAGTAAGAGATATGTGGTAGGTACTCAACTTGCTGATATTTTGAAATTTATTTTTTGGAAAGTGTTATTCGTTTTCCAAACTGTAGTGGTCACTAGATAAATATCTACTTGTGTTTATCTTTCCTGAAGAAAATAAGCTGGGATATTAGAAGTTTCAAAATGGTTGATATTATAACAACTATAGTGTTTCTTGAGGAGAAGGAAGGGGTTGTTAAGATGTGGTTAAGATGTGTGCATCATAATCATCTGAAGTGATTTTCCGAATGTAAGTGCTAGGGTTCTGAAAGTAATTCGTTTGAGGTGTGCCACAGGAGAATCTTTTCCTGAAGAAAAATTCTAACTATTGCTCAAACAACTTTTGTCTAAGAATAACTAGTAAGCGTAGTACATTTTGCAGAATTAAACTGCTTCGTAGTTTGGGAATTGCATTGACAGAACTACCAAGCTTTTGGAACACAGAAAATCATGGAAAGAAATACAACTCTCATCAACTTATTTATGTGAAAGGCTATTTTTGATATATTTTTTATGCTTTAGGTGAATTATAATTTTGCTGTCTCTATTTGGATATTTAACAATGAAACAACTGTATTACTGTGTTCACTCTTTCATGACATTTCTGAGAAGCAACACTGATTTATTTTCCACATAATATTTAGGATTATGTGCCAGAGAATATGAGCTGAGCTAATTCCTGGACATAGAGCTTTAACATGTACCCCAGACTCTTTTGGTTAGTTATGAACATATTAAGTTGCAATGAATGTGATGAAGGAAATAATGAATGCCACCTTTAGATCTCGCTGACAAACCAACCAACCAGCAAACACACCCAGGCTTCTTGAATCATGGATTTGGAGAGATTCTCACCAAGAATGCTTGCATTGTTCTAGTATGTGAATAAGAAGATAACTTTTATGGTCTCATGTCCTTAAGACTTTGAATTATTTTGCTATCATTAATATTAGTTATTATCTTAACTTATTATTTTCATATTATTTAGGTGATTATTACTAAATCTTATTAGTTTCAAACCATATCACTTAAAATCATATGTCTATCCCTTCAAATAGCTTTCTCAGAGGCTTTCTGGAATTAAATTTTATTAGGTTTCCATTTCTAAATTTTTCTTGGGAACATTCTAGTAACTGAGTGCGTGTTACCAAAATGACATTATATTTTTAGTTGCAAATGTTATCTCAGTTTATATTTCTGGGGAACACATATATATTTATCCCCACACAATACACACGCACACACATACACACACAAACACACATGTACACACATGCACACTTGCACAAAACTGATTCTGTTGTTCATCACATAATTAATTATAAAATGAATCAAAGATACTGTACTGCTTGTGCATGAGTCAATATGTAAGCACTTATATCAAACAGCAATTCTTACACTTTTAAATGGAACATACATGTCAAATAAAATCCACATAAATCTTATGTTCCTAATGGTTGTGGCATAACTGAGATAGACTGTGGGTTATGCACATTTCTATAGCTGTAATTCCATCCATTTGCCTTCCTTTCAAGAAAGCATATAAGTCAGCTGACAGACCAATGGCCTCTGAAATGTTCTAATCCAATAAGTCACTTATTTTTACATTTTTAAGTATATTACTCAAAAGTTTAGTTATCTTAATAACTAATGATTAATAATCAATTACGTACAGTACTTTTTGTAATGAGTCTCATAAGAGGCCTGTTGCTGACTGAGCCCTGGTTCCAGTCATGGTTCTTCCCTCTACTAGCAAATATGGCCTATAGACTTCAGTTTTCTCAAATACAAAATAATAATTTCAGAGATAATCTACATAATTTACTTTTTGTAACGTCTGCCTCATAGTAACCATTTAGAAAGCATTAGCTGTTGTAACAGTCAGGGATCAGTAGCAGGTAATAAAAAGCAATAGAAATCTTTTAAGCAGGAGCATATTTAATACAAGAGATTAGGTGCTTACAAAATTTCATGAAGGATTGGGAGAGCATGCTCAAATCTTGCAGAGCCACAACTCAAACTAATACATCAAGGATGCTACTCACACTATGCAGCCAGGAAGGTGTGGAGTCAGGAAGCCACTACTGCATCAGATGAGTCACAAGATCAAAGGACAGTTACAGCAATTGAAGGACCTGAAGACATTACTACCCTTCAGCTGTTATGAAATGAATCACTGGACATTCCAGAAAAACTCCAGGTCTCTACCAATCTTCTTTCAAACAGCACAAGCCAAAGTAACGAGGAGCCACCCCATCTAACTCCTCATTTCCAAATCTTATACAAGTGTTTTCCAAGTCACTCTTGGTTTCCATATCTTTCTTTACTAGAGAAGTCACTATTTCTTATCCTGAGATAAAGCAAAGGAAATTAGGTTTGCAAAAAGACCAAATATATAGCAAAAGAGGACACAAGGTTAACCTAATAGAGACATCAGCCTGACAGGCACTCACATTTGAGAGGAAACTGAATTTGCATTTAGATTCCTAGATGTAAGGGTTTGAGAAATTTAGTGATTTGTTTTCCATCATTAGTAACCCAACAATGTTTGTTGGAACACATGAGTGTGGAATTACAGCTATTGTAGTTACCATTAGTGTAGACATTGGTGCTCCATGCTGTTTTCTGAAGGCTGTATCACCCGCATCATGTGCAGTATTCTCATTAATAAACCACAGCCATGCCATGTAAGCCTGCTAGCTCTTTGAGGATACAAGCATACCAAACATACAGTATTTGCCCTTAAAGGATATATAATGATGTGATTTATAAAACAGATCTAAACAAAGATCTGAAACAAATTTTACCAAATTTTAAGCTAAATGTTTGCTTAAAAGACCATTATGCCTAACAATGGGCATCTTTTCAAAGAAAACTTGCTTAGATATTAGCCCGATTCCTCCAATAGCTCTGGTTACCTTAAGTAGGATTTTACTGCTTAACATTGGGCAGTTGCTTTTAATGTCTGATGAGAGATAAATTTGAAGTTTATTGCTTGTGATTACAACTTTTTTTATTGTAAATGTTTTAATAGAAACACACCATCTTTCACTTTCTCAGACAGCAATAATAACATTAATAACTGTCAGTATTAAATGCAGCAACGGCCATTAATGAATGCCATAGGGACAGAAGGCTTGTGAATAATACTTTTAAAACCCTCCTATATTTAATTTTTTTCCAAGTCACTCTTGGTTTCCATATCTTTCTTACTAGAGAAGTCACTATTTCTTATCCTGAGATAAAGCAAAGGAAATTAGGTTTGCAAAATGACCAAATATATAGCAAAAGAGGACACCAGGTTAACCTAATAGAGACATAAGCCTGACAGGCACTCACATTTGAGAGGATTTCTCTGCTCTAGGTCAATGTGCACAAATATCATTAAACAGAATGGGAATTAGCTATTGCATTGAAGAAAGAGTAGCTTTATTTCTAGGTGGATTATTTTTCTATATAGAAAAACACATTTCTTTGTTTGATAGACATCACTATTACCACTATGATATAATCACAGTCATATCTGTGCACACAACAGAAAGATTATGTCCCTGCATTGCAGAATGAATTTGTGAATTTTTTCATGATAAACAAGGGCCTAGATATGCAGTATCTCTCTAACAATAGAACCAATGATTTTTGCAAACACAGTGATGTTGATAAGCATAAAGGCCAGAGAGTAGAGAGCATAAGAAGGTAGTTGCTATTTCCTTCATTTTGTTGTTGTTGTTGAAAATATTCAACTGGCGCTAGAGGTAAAAGTGTAAATAACATTAGTTTATCATGGTCTCTTTAGGACTGACAAGTAAATTTGTATTAATAGAGCAATGTACATTAATTAAATTTTGTTTAAAGGCATAGAGATAAATAATAATACATTTGACTAGGGGATATAAGACCTATGACAGAAGACATTGTAATAACTTTCAAATACAAATATTAAATATCCTCAGGAGATAATGTAATCATCCTTCTAATGGAAAGACAAAGAAAACTTCATGAATGGGAACTAGAAGACAGGTATCTGAAGGCCAAACAGAGAATTCTGAATAACGATAGTAGACTGAACTAGTAATTCATCTCTGCTACATCCCAAACACCTATTAAAATGAGGATTTTTTTAAAGAAATAAATTAAACATACACTATCAGAAAAAAATAGGAAAAGAGACCATGGCAACAAAATTTTGTATGTTGGAAAGCAGATGGGTGGTTATAAATCACTTAGCCAAACCAAGAACACTCCATCTTAAGCTAGCAGAGCGGAAAGTTGAGAGGCAAGCCTGATTTATACTGGAGATGCCCTAAAAGATGAAAAATCTATCTGCACAAGATACTTTTGAAAAGAGGATAAACATGGAGCTAAAATCAGAAGAAATGGTAGGAAGTCAGAGAATCACTTAGGACCTAAAATCTCTTGATCTCTTCAGAGATAAAGATGACAAATATCTGAGGAAACCATCCACTTCAAAAAATCCTAATAAATGAGAAAAGGAATATCATCAGATGCACCAGACAGTCAAATGTGGACAATGGTTTTTGAATAAGCATAATACACATGCAAAGAGTCAAGGAAAGTTATTAAAGAAAAGTAATAAAAGAGATCAATTATACAATTTAAGTATGAAAACATACAAGTTTACATTTAAAAAATGAAAATATTTTGGAAAAATAACATAATGAATTCATGAATTTTAAGATCAATTTGAGTAATTCTCCAAGAAGAAAGCAGGGAGGAATAAAGAAGTAAGTAAATAATTTTAAAAGTTAAAAGATATGAAAGGTAAAAAGCACCATCAGGTGTCTCAATGAAGGGAAAATGTTAAAATGTAAAGAATTAATTCTTTAAAGAAATAATAGAGACAGATTTATCAGAATGAAAAGAAGATGAAATACATCAGACTGAAAGGACACCCAGAAAACTATTTAAAAAACAGAAAAAATTCTTAGAGTTTTTAGAGAAAAAGAGGATATCACTTACAAAATAATTAGTATTTAACTAACAGCAGATGCGTCAAGAGCAATATTTAGATACAAGAAACAAAGGAGTAGACTTTTTAACATATTGAAGAAAAATAACTGAGTCTAGCTTTTGTAACTAGCAAAAACCACCAAAACAGCAGTCCCATAATATTCTTGGCTTAAAATACCTCAGAAACTTAGCCACACAGAAATCCCACAATAAAGCTTTTGAAAACTGTACTCTGCCAGGCACGGTCTTCACTCCTGTAATCCTAGCACTTTGAGAGGCCAAAGTGTGAGGACTGCTTGAGCCCAAAGTTCAAGATCAGCCTGGGCAACATAGTGAGACCTCATCTCTGCAAAAATATCAAAAATTAGCTGGGTATGGTGGTGCATGCCTGTAGAATCCCAGCTACTCGGGAGGCTGAGGCACAACAATCACTTGAGCCTGGGAAGGCAAGGTTGCAATGAGCCATGATTGCACCACTGCATTCAGCCTGGCCAACAGACTGAGACCTTGTCTCAATAAAATTAAAAACAATAATAATAATAATAATAATAATAGAAAATTACTTAAAAAATACAAAAGATGTGTAAGATACATGTGAGTTAAATATAATAAAATATCTTAAAAAATTTGTTATTGTCTGCAAAAAGAGTCACATTCTGTATAATATTTGAAGAGATTAATTCTGAGCCAAATATGATGACCAGTGACCTCTGACACAACCCCAGGAGGTCCTAAAAATATGTTGCCAAGGTGTTTGGGCTACAGCTTGGTTTTATACATTTTAGAAGACATAAGATGTCAATCAGTACCCATAAGGTGTACATTGGTTCCATCCAGAAAGTGGGACAACTGGAAGCAAGGGGGCAGGGTGTTCCAGGTCATAGGTGGATTCAAAGATTTTCTAATTAGCAATTGGTTGAAAGAGTTATTATTTGAAGACATAGAGTCAATAGAAGAGAATATCTGAGTTAAGATTGGGGATTGTGGAGACCCAGGTTCTTATTATGCAGATGAAGCCTCCAGAAAGCAGGCTTCAGAGACAATAGATTGTAAATGTTTCTTATCAGACATAAAAAAGGTGCCAGACTCTTATTAATTCTCTCCTGGCTCAGGGAAAACGCCTGGAAAGGGAAGGGGATTCTATACAGAATGTAGGTTTTACCCATAAGAGACAGCTTTACAAGGCTACTTCAAAATATGTCAAAAATATATTTTGGGATAAAATAATTCCATTTTATTCAGGGCCTGCTATATGTCATGTGATGCTATGCTAGAGTCAGGTTGGAATTTGGTGTCTTATTGCTACAAAGAGTCTGTTTCTTGGTCTTCTCTGTTTTAATGTTAATGTTAATACTGGTCAGTTGTGCATGAATTTCAATGGGAGGAGGGTATAATGAGGCATTTCTGACCTTTCCTTCCTATCATGGCCTGAACTAGATTTCAGGTTAACTTTGGAAAGCCCTAGGCTAAAAGGAGTGGTCCATTCAGTTGGTTAGGGGGCTTAGAATTTTCTTTTTGGTCTACATTGTCTAAAGCAAAAAAACAAGCAAACAGGCCTTTCATTTTAGAAAAACAAAACATTTACAAAAGGGAAAAATTAATGTATGTACTACACATGATAGCCCCGAATTAAAATTCCACCCCATATCAATGTGATGGGAGTTGGGCAGAGGAAAATCAATCTGGACAGAAGGTGTTAAGGTGAAGAAATAGATAGTAACTAAAATGTATACATATATAACATATATTTGACATTTTGTTTCAGTCTATCTGATTGAAAATGGCAAACTGACTGAAATAGAAATTTAAATTAAAAGTTGATTATTAAGAATTCACAAAAAGAAATGATGTAAAGAATTTCAAATGGTTAAACTTTCAAAATATGTATTTTAAAAAAATTTGTAGCATCTGTTTCTGAAGTTAACTCTGTAAATCTGTCTTAAGACTTTTAGAGACATACTGTTTTACGTACGTGTGTGCGTGTGTGTATGCAAAATGATCTGAGTGATCTCAGTGAAACTGAAGAAGAAAATATGGATGGAAAAGACAATTGAGGGCCTATGGGCAAAACTGAGGCAGTACAGGGAAAAGATTCAGTTCTGGTAGATAAGAGACATGGCGATTGAGATCCTAGTGGTCTTCACATGTCTGGGCATATTTCCTCCCCTACCTTCTTGCCTCCCTTAACAAGTTGACCCAATTCATGTAGCAGAAAGCTGCCCCTGCCAACATAGCTGACCAAGATGAATTCCCAACCATAAAAGGAAAACTCGAACTATTAATCTTCTTAAGTTACTTCTTCCAAGATTGCTGAAGTGGGAATGTGGCATTCCTGATTAAAAACCTGACTAGATCTAGCTAGGTAAAGACAAGACGGACTCCAGTGCTAACTTTTCACTGAGTTTTTCCCTCATTATAATTTCATTATAATTCTAGAAATCACACACCCAGGGGTGGAGATTTAGCATGCTAATGAAACACACAGGCTTGAAGAAACATGTTATCAAACTAAGTAGGTGCTAAAAGTTCCCCACCTCTACGTGTCTACATGTCACACCATTTCTCACCTCAGCTCCCTTAAAATGACAAGAGCCAAGCCCTCGAGAGAGCTACTCCCTTGCTTTTCTCGAGCTGCAAGCCTATTAAACCTTGCCTAAGAAAAATTTCCATTTGGCCTGGTGTTAATTTCTATTTACCCAAGAGCCAAGAACTCTGAGTCTAAGCTGCAGCAACAAAACCAATTATAGAAATAAATATAAATGGATATTTTAATGTTAGATACATATACAACCACAATAAATACACACACTTGTACACATATGCATTATTTATGATCAAGCACAATGTAAACTTGTAAGTAAAGCCAAATATTTTAACTTTTCCTTTGCCTCTGATGATATTCAGTGAAATAGGGAAAATTATAAAGGTAGTACAATTAATATCAATTTGGAAATATAAGAAACAATCTTCTTAAGCAAATTCAGGTAGAACATGTTTCAAGGCTGGTTGTTAGTTTATGTGTATGTGTAAATATGCATTTGTGTGTAAGAACATGTGTGTATAGTTTTGCCCTCTATAAATATTAAAGTTCAGCATTCAAACCTCTGCTTTGGAGTTGTACATTGCTCTTTGTAATAAATTAATTCGGTAAAGGGGCCTTAGCATGTGTTTAAAAACATTTTTAGGAAAAGCTAAAAACAAATACATAGTTTGAAAGAAAACATTTCCACTGTGCTTTTCAACTAGTCTACAACAGAATAGTTGAAAACAGCTTCTCACGACTTGCCTGGCTTCAATAAGAGCTTTCCCAGAATTCTCCTTTGTGTTTGAAAAAATAATGAATCAATCAATTAAAAACACCTCAAATGCAATCTATGAAATATACTTCTCTATTCTGCAATCAGCAACACTGATCAATAATTGAGCTCTCTTTTCTTTTGGGCTTCATCAAAAACTATTTTTTCCATGAGAAAGAAAGTGAAGGAATAAAAAGAAATCCAAAATTACAGTGGAAAATATGTAACCTTTTTACAGCAGGAGGGAGGTGAACTGTGCAAACACGTTATTTAAAATGACTAAGAGCTGGCTTTCATCTGCACCCCTTGAACGATGGGATGATTATTTACAAAGCAGTTTTGCCTCTGGCGTGGACCTCTTTGGATGGCTGCTAAGGAAACCTGAGTAGGCTGTGACAGGCCCTTTATTAACAGCAAAATGATAATTTTCAAACAAGTGGTCAATTCTGGAACAAAGGACAAGCATAGCATTTACTGATAATGCAATGCCCAGACCCTGGCCAGCATTATAAGGATAAGATCACAGGATGCATTTTATTTGCATATTATTTCATTAGCATTTACATTGTCTAAGCAAATAGAGGCTACGTATGGAGCCCAGAAGAAGTCACCACCCCTGCATGAAAGGTTTTTGACCTAATCTAGCGAAACTCAGGAACCAGTAAAAAGAGGAATACAAACACACACATCTTGTCTAAATTCCAATGGTGCAATTAACTTCTGCCTACTTAAAATTGTTCATGCCACTCTCACTTGAGAAGTTATTTTTCCAGCTCCCTTCCTGAATGCTGTTGTGCTGTGGAGCTGCTGTCATATTCAACCCCACAGGTGCTTGCATATCAGTGGCGGGTGAGCAATCTGTAGATAAAACCAGAAAGACATTTGAAGATCTTCTGTGTGAAAGGTGTAATATACATATGAAGCATTGTTCATCTCCTTTGGGGTGGGAGGCTCAGTTAACATTGACATGTAATACTAATCGGTAAAACAGCCTGGTAAACTCACTGTATTATCAGGACTTGATTTTGCTTTAAGAGGAAATTTCAAAGTGTATCTCTGATTGTTCAAATACCATATAATACCAATACTTAGGACCTCAAATGTACCTTTGCTTGAGAATATCAAGATGCCACAGGAACTTTGTGCTTTCCTTTGCAGATTTTACGTGTAGACAGTAATTGAGGTGACACAACCAGTGAATAGGGAATTACTTTAAACTTCTTCTGCTGAGGTAAAAAAAAATCTCTGGTACAGCAGCTCCTTACAGTAAACACATGAAAATACTTCTTATAGTTATTAGCAAATTAAATAACAATAGAAGTCTCTTAAAGTGTAACAACTGGATTTTTAAAAATTTTTGATACATTATATTTGTACATATTTATGAAGTATAGATGAAATATTGTAACATGCATAGAATGTGTAATGATCAAGTCAGAGTATTTAGAATATCCACCGTCTGAGTATTTATGATTTATTATTTCTACATATTGATTACATTTTAAGTCCTCTCTTGTAGCTATTTTGAAAAATACTATACATTTTTAACTATAATCACCATACTCTGCTATTCCTTCTATCTAACTCTATGTTTGTACCTATCTAACAATCTCTCTTTATCTTTAATCCCTGTATGCTGTTCCTGGTTTCTGGTATCTATGATTCCACTCCCTACCTTCAATGTGCTCAACTTTTCTGGCTCCCACATGTGAGTGAGAAAATGTGACGTTTATCTTTCTGTGCCTGGCTTATTTCACTTAGCATTATGACCTCCAGTTCTACCTATGTTGCTTCAGACGACATTATTTTCTTTTATTTTACTTTTTTGAGATGGAATCTCACTCTGTCACCAGGCTGGAGTGCAGTGGCTTGATCTCGGCTCAGTGCAACCTCCGCCTCCCGGATTCAAGCAATTCCCCTGCCTCAGCCTCCTGAGTAGCTGGGACTACAGGTGCATACCACCATGCCCAGCTAATCTTTTTTTGTATTTTAGTAGAGATGAGGTTTCACCATGTTGGCCAGGATGATTTCGATCTCCTGACCTTGTGATCTGCCAGCCTCAGCCTCCCAAAGTGCTGGGATTAGAGGTGTGAGCCGCCGTGCCCAGCCAATTTTATTCTGTTTTATAGCTGGATAGTATTTCATTGTGTGTGTGTATATATATATATATATATACACCAGTTTCTTAATTCATTCACCTGTTGATAGACACTGAAGTTGATTCCATATCTTTGCTATTGTGAATAGTGCTACAATAAACATGGGAGTACATGCAGCCCTTTGATATAGTTTTTATGTTGGTGTTGAAATTTTGGATTTGGGTGAATCCTTGAATGTAGCCAGACAGAGAAGTTGAATCAGCCTATTGCTACATTGTAATGACAGAGCTGACTCTGTTAGGGATAGTGATTTACCATTTATCCAATCTATAACTTATCACAAGTGTGCAGAAATATATTAAACATACCAAAGCTTCAGTTTATTCTCTGAGTATTTCAGAATGGTTGTTGTCGTAATTAAATGAGATTAACTTATTAAATATATATATAGCATATGAAATGTATAATAGATGACATATAGTAACATTGATTATAAGTTTTGAAATTAATTAGTAATGAGTTATAATTTCTATTTATTTCCTTATATTGTTAGATGCACAGATGGTATGACTATATACATAAAGTATTTTTAAAGATATGAGAAAATAATTAGAAACCACATAAAGAGGGAAATGATGACATCAGAAACTCAGGACTCACAGTTAAATTTGATTTTCAATTTTTTAAGCAGCAAAGGCAAACAAATGGAAACATGGAAAAAAATATAGAAACAAGAGAAGTTTAAACAGTTTTTCTTGTCTGATAAACATGTGAGATTATTAGTAGAATCAAACACTGGTTTAATAAAATCTAATATATTTATCAACTTTAATGCAACTGTGCTCTCTAGTACCTAGCAAGCAATTTTGATTTTAGGAGTTGGACTTTGTGCAAAGTTTCATTTGCACAAAGCACTGTCCAATGGAAATATAATGTGAGGCACATATGTCATTTAAAATTTTCCAATACATACATTAAGAAAGGTTAAAATAAAAAAGTAAATTTAATTTTATGATACATTTTATTTGACCTGATATATTCAAAATATTGGTATTTTTGTGTATAATCAATTAAAAGATTATTAATACAATATTGTAGTTTATTTTCTATAATAAATCTTTAAAATTTGTTGTGCATTTTACACTTACAGCACATCTGCATTTGTATTAGGCGCATTTTAAATTCTTAATAATATTGTGATAGTATGGCATGCTAGATAGCATGGCTCAACATTAACTCCACGTGGACATAAATAATTGACTTTGAAACGTGAGCACAGATATAGATGAACTGGCATGACAATGTTACAGACATTAATAAACACACACTCTCATGATGACATGATCATTGACTACTATATTAAACTTGCATTAATTTTTTATTTATTCTTACATTTGACTAATATTTGTTACCTATTATATTTCTGAATATGCAGTGAAAATGCTTAACTTTTCCACAGTAGACAGTTTCTAGGAAAACCATTAGCCCAAAGAGTGTAGGAAGTCTTTTAGTCTCTGAGGAAATAACATGAAGCAAAATTAAATTTCTGCTTATCAAGCTTAAATTTTAGTAGGGGCAGACAGATAATAAAAAGTAAACATATTTATCGTCAGCTGGTGATATTTGCTGTGAAGAAAAATAAACAGAGTAACAGTGAGGAGGTGGAATTCTGGAGTGATATTTTAGACAAGAGTGGTCAGAAGGCTATTCTATTAAAGACAGAAGATAGAGAAATGGCCCCTTGATGAGGTGAAATAAAGCAAAAACCTGAATCAAGGGAGGCTATGAACCAAGAGGATTCCAGAGAGAAAGAATTCTGGAGAGACAGAGTGCCAAGAGACTTTCAGAAGAGAACGTAAAATATGGAGATTAACAGATACAAGCAACAATGTGAAAGCCAGTATGAATGGAGAGTAGCTAGTGAGGTGGATCTTGTTGGGATATGATGCCAGGTAAGAAGTTCGGATGTTGTTTCTGAGACAGCTGGGAAACCAATGGAGGGACATGAGCAGAGAAAGGATGTGATGCTTTCTATAATAGTTACTGAAAGTATATTTATCTGTGCTGTTGTGTGGCAAAGAGATAGTAGCAGGAGATGAGCAGAAGCAGGGAGAGCCCAGATGACGTGCTGGATAGCCTTGGCCCAGGATGTTAAAGGCAGCATATGATCTTAATGAAAATCAAAATCACCTATTAAATACATAATGCCAATAGTTTTGTTTTACTTTCAATTAAAACCATTGTTGGATAAACCGTTCTATCCATAGGGCAAGTCTATTCCTATCATGCAAATTTAGTTTTCTATGTGGTATTATGTACAAATTTCCAAATTGAAATTCAATAAATTGTTCTTTCACAACGTTCTTTCAGTGTTCTTTGTCACAGTGCATTGTGCCAACCTGAGAAGAAAACAATTCGCATGCCTCCTGTCTCCTTTCTTGTTCCCTGTCCAGAGGCTTGTGGTGTAGTCAGGAAGGTACAGTTACCAGCACAAATTTGTAGGGAAAAAGTCAGACGCTGGTAAAGTGTTTTCAGGATGGGCAAATCAAATTAAAATGAAGAAACAAACAATGACATGATTAAATTAAACAGAGAGATTCATTAATTCATGCATCCATTCATTCTATAACTATTGATTTTGTCAGAGACTGTGTGTTTTAGCAATTCAAAGATGACTAAGGTTATAGATCTTGAGAATGGTTCATGGACTAAGATTCAAGAGTTGTTTCCCTGTTGTGTAAAGTCATAGAGATGGATAGGCTGATTGGAATATTTACTCAGGAGAGTATCAAGTAGTATAGCTTTGAAAAAGATTCTGAAAGGTGGCTGCAGAGAACAACAACAAGTCAAATCCAGAGGAGCAGTATCAAATACCAGACCCAAAGGGCAAGATGGAACACAAAGTCAGAAGCTCTGCCAATCAGGAACTGATTTAAAGCAAAACATGAGGTAGTTCAAGGTAAGCAGCTTAGTTAATGCAAAGACCATGTGCCTGAGTTTCAGAGAAAATAATGTTGTGTGGATCAGGGGCAGGCCTTAAGGTTTAAAGGAGCTGATACCACCAGAGAGATTTGTGCCTTTGGTATTTAAGCTGGAATTGACAATGTGGAAAGACACTGATAGAAGGATTTGAGTAGAAAGGGATTTCTTCCAGAAATAAAATTTGAACAGTGGTATGCAGGTTGGAAACTGCAGGGTATTACCAGGGAACAGTACATATTCAGCAAGGGTGTAACATGTCAAGAATCTGTGGAAAGAGAAGTGAAGTGGAACTGAGCCAAAACCATATTATGGAGGGTTTTGAATGTCAGTATTTATATTTATTCCATGGGTCTTGGTGAACAATCGAAGGTTTCATTAAAAGCATGAGTTACATATACAAATTTTTATTTAGGAATATGTTTTAGTGTTCAAAATATAAGACATATTGTTACCAGTAACAAATCTGTATGAGTCAGCAGCAACCTCAATTTTTACCTCCTCAGAAGAAAGAATTCAACTAAGGGACATAAGGCAGAAGGAGAGACCGAGGCAAGTTTTAAAGCAGGAGTGAAAGTTTATGACATGGTTTGGCTGTGTCGCCACCCAAATTTCATCTTGAATTGTAATTCCCATAATCCCCATGTGTCATGAGAGGGACCCATGGAAAGTAATTGAATCACGGGGGTGGTTACCCCCATGCTGCTGTTCTCATGACAGTGAATGAGTTCTCATGAGATTGGATGGTTTCATAAGAGGCTTTTCCGCCTTTTGCTCTCAACTTCTCCTTTCTGCCACCATGTGAAGAAGGGAGTGTTTGCTTTCCCTTCTGTCATAATTACATTTCCTGAAGTCTCCCCTGTTCCCCTTGCTGAACTGTGAGTCAATTAAAACTTTTTCCTTTATAAATTACCCTGTCTCCGGTATTCAGGTATATCTTTTTTTTTTTTTTTTTTTTTTTTTGAGACAGAGTCTCACTCTGTCACTCAGGCTGGAGCACAGTGGCATGATCTCAGCTCACTGCAAGCTCCGCCTCCTGGGTTCACGCCATTCTCCTGCCTCAGCCTCCTGAGTAGCTGGGACTACACGCACCCACCACCATGCCCGGCTGATTTTTTTGTATTTTTAGTAGAGGCAGGGTTTCACCGTGTTAGCCAGGATGGTCTCAATCTCCTAACCTCATGATCCACCCGCCCCGGCCTCCCAAAGTGCTGGGATTACGGGCGTGTGCCACGGTGCCTGGCCTCAGGTATATCCTTATTAGCAGCATAAGAACAGAATAATACAGTCAATAATATGGTTTGGATTTGTATCCCCATGCAAATCTCATGTCAAATTGCAATCCCCAGTGTTGGAGGATTGGCCAGCTAGTAGGTGATTGGATTATGGGGGCACATTTCCCCTTGGCTGTTTTTGTGATGGTGAATGAGTTCTCATGAGACCTGCTTGTTTAACAGTGTGTGGCACCTTCCCCTTCACTTTCTTCCTCCTGCTCTAGCCACGTAAGTCATACCTGCTTCCTCTTCTGCCATAATTGCAATGTTTCTGAGGTCTCCCAAAAACCATGCACCTGTAGAACCATGAGCCAATTAAACCATTTTCTTTAGAAATTACCCAGTCTCAGGTAGTTCTTTATAGCAATGCAAACATGGACTACTATGGTTTATTAAAAAACTTTGGAGAAAGAAAAGGAAATAAAGTACTCTTGCAGGAAGGCCAAGCAGATGACTTGTGAAAGCAAGTTCATGATTTGAACTTTGATGTAGGGTTTTATATGTTAGCATAATTTTGGAGTCTTGTGTCTGTCCCTGATTTTTCCCTTGGGGAGTTATACACATGTTGTATTAGTCCATTTTCATGCTACTGATAAAGTCATACTCAAGATTGGGCAATTTACAGAAGAAAAATGTTTAATTGGACTTACAGTTCCATGTGGCTGGGGATGCCTCACAATCGTGGTGGAAGGCAAGGAAGAGCAAGTCACATCTTACATGGATGGCAGCAGGCAAAGAGAGAGAGAACTTGTGCAGAGAACTCCTCTTTTTAAAACCATCAGATCTTGTGAGACTTATTCACTATCATGAGAACAGCATGGGAAAGACTTGCCACCCTGATTCATTTACCTTCCACCAGCTCCCTCACACAACAGGTGGGAATTCAAGATGAGATTTGGGAGGGGGACACAGCCAAATTATATCATTACACCAGTGGCCCCTGCCAAATCTCACGACCTTGTCCTCACATTTTGAAGCCAATCATGCCTTCCCAACAATCCTCCAAAGTCTTAACTCATTTCAGCATTAATTCAGAAGTTCAGAGTGCAAAGTCTCATCCAAAACAAGGCAAGTCCCTTCTACCTATGAGCCTGTAAAATAAAAAGCAGATTAGTTACTTTCTAGATACAGTGGGGGTACAGGAATTGGGTAAATGCAGCCATTCAAAATTGGAGAAATGGGCCAAAACAAAGAGGCTACAGGCCCCATGCAAGTCCAAACTCCAGCAAGGCAGTCAAATCTTAAAGCTCCAAAATGATCTCCTTTGATTCCCTGCCTCACATCTAGGTCATAGGTGGGTTCCCATGTCTTGGGCAGCTCAGTCCCTGTGGCTTTGCATGGTACAGCCTCCCTCCCCACTGCTTTCATGGGCAGGCATTGAGTGTCTCTGGGTTTTCCAGGCATATGCTGCAAGCTGTTGGTGAATCTACCATTCTGGGGTCTGGAGTATGATGGCCCTCTTCTCATAGTTCCATTAGGTGGCACCCCAACAGGGACTCTCTGTGGGTCCTCCGACCCTACATTTCTTTTCTGCACTGCCCTAGCAGAGGTTCTCCATGAGGGCCCAGCCCCTTCAGCAAACTTCTTCTTGGACATCCAGGCATTTCCATGCATCTTTTGAAATCTAGGCAGAGGTTCCCAAACCTCAATTCTTGACTCCTGTGCACTAGCAGGCTCAGCACCATGTGGAAGCTGCCAAGGCTTTGGGCTTGCCCCATCTCAAACCACAGCCTGAGCTCTATGTTGGTCCCTTTCAGCCAAGGCTAGAGTGGCTGGGACACAAGGCACCAAGTCCCTAGGCTGCACAACATAGGAGACCCCTGTGCCTGTCTCATGAAACCATTTTTCCCTTCTAGGCCTCATTTTGGAGCTTTAAGATTTGACTGCCCTGATGGATTTTGGACTTGCATGGAGCCTGTAGCCCCTTTGTTTTGGCCAATTTCTCCTATTTGGAATGGGTTTATTTACCCAATTCCTGTATTCCTATTGTATCTAGGAAGTAACTAGTTTGCTTTTGATTTTACTGGCTCATAGGCAGAAGGGACTTGCCATGTCTCAGATGAGACTTTGGACTGTGGACTTTTGAGTTAATGCTGAAATAATACTGGAGGACTGTTGGGAAGGAATGATTGGCTTTGAAATGTGAGGACATGAAATTTGGTAGGGGACAGTGTTGGAATGATATGGTTTGGCTGTGTTCTCACTCAAATCTCATCTTGAATTGTAGCTCCCACAATTCCCATGTGTTGTGGGAAGGAATGATTCTTTCCCATGCTGTTCTCATGATAGTTAATAAGTCTCACAAGATCTGGTGGTTTTATGAAGAGGAGTTCCTTTGCACAAGCTCTCTTTTTTTGCCTGATGCTATCCATGTAAGATGTGGCTTGCTCCTCCTTGACTTCTGCATGATTGTGAGGCATCCCCAAACATTTGGAACTATAAAGTCTATTAACACTCTTTCTTTTGTAAGTTGCCCGGTCTTTGGTATGTCTTTATCAGAAGCATGAAAAGGAACTAATACAGTCATATACCAGTTAAACACTGCCATTTTGCCTCTTAATGTGCATGCTTGATAAGACCTAACTCCTGAGGTCTTATCAGGAAGCTACTAATCACCAGTTTCACATTTATACTATCTATTAGAAGACTGCCTTTCCTTGGTGACACCTGTGACCAATTATTATTTTGAGAAACAGTGTAACAACCAACTGACCATCACTTAATGGTTGTCTGACATTCTTGACTGGGGATGGGGAAATACTTTTCCTGCTCTAACCAGCTACCTACTGTAATATTTCCCCACTCAAGAGTCCAATACCACAATATTTGGGGGAAAGTGAATGAAAGTCAGCTTTCTGCAATTGCTTCCTGCTGATAGAGAAGTGGTGGTGGTGGTTCTGTGGGTCTCGGCCTCTTGCTAGCTGTCAGGGAAGAATTGGCTCCATGACTTGGTGAAAGTGGTGTCCAGCCAGGTCCAAGGAAGACCATGGCAAGATCTTGCCTTTCTCATGTCCCACTGTTGGGCAGTCTGAGGGTCCCCTGTAGAAAGCTGATTCTTAATATTTAGAGGACAGTATTCCTCAGTGAGGATCAATTGGAGCTTGATGGCTTGAAGACTAGAGGAGACAAATCAGGTTATCAGATTTAGAAGAATGTCAAAACAAAATAGGAGTGGGGCAAGCTTTAAAAAATCCCAAGGCTGCTGACATGCTCACATAGCTGGTGGTTACAGTAATGCCTGCTAAGACTTGGGCTTATGGTGTTCCTAGCCAAATTCAATATGTGCCCAGAATTAGAATTTTGATCCAGATTTTTACATTATCCATCCCTTTGTGTTTTACTGAGCTGCAGCCGGGATTACTTATTGGTTCACAGGAATAAACAGGGATAGTCTAAATTGCAGACAAAAACTCAAAGCCACTGATGAGACTAGAATCTAATGACAGGTATACCATAGTTCTTGAAACATATTTTTATCTCTCTATTCCTGATTTTTGTTAAAAACAAATCATTATAGGACTGATTTGTTTGCAAAATAAACTTTAGTCTTATTATATTTGGCCTTATTATTGCATAAACCACAGCAAGAATAATTATTTGTCAAATAGGCTCCTTTTTAAATTGGCTTTGATGGAACTTTGTTCCATAAAGAATCTCAGATAAGACTTTTTTTAAGCCTTGAGCCTGTGCATGAGTTTGTGCCATCAAATATCTGTATGCATTGGGTAAATTTCTCTCCTCTTGAGGTTCCAAAATAACTTGGGGCTCCTGGGCCTGTCAGAAAGTAACATTCTTTACTTACCACAGTAAGGAACCTTGTACAGGATATGTGTGGATAAGGTATGAGGCCAGTTTGCAAAAGGCTTTTATTGGCTCTATAAGCCAAACTGGGTTCCTTCAAGGAAAGCTTGCCATTCCAGTCAAAACCTTGTTAAAATAACCAGTTTCCCCAATCATTTCTTGTTGCAAAACAAAACAGATTCTTATTGTACTTATGCAAATAATTGTATTGCCATAATTTAAGAATACTCACATATAGTTTCCAAATTTGGGGGAAATCCAATAGAGAAAAATATGCTACAAATTTTGTTTATATATAGAAGTATACTTTACACAATTTTTATAAGTTTTAAAATCACTTCCACACCTTTTCAACACGCATCAACACCTTCAAGATCATATTTGAAGGGAGGGAAGTCCAAGCCTATTGTGACAGTTAGCTGAAAAACAGGCTTCTCATCTACTACTACTTTCATCTTTAAAGAACATGGGAAATGGGAATCTAAGAAAAAAGATAATCAATTTGTTGCTAAAAGGCTCTGAGCAAGAGTTACTATAAGGACCTGGAGAAAAGGACATAGGGCAACCCAAGCCTGCAGGTGCTAAAAAGTAAAGTTTTCTCAGCTTTTCATAACAAAGGATTAATGACATTCTAAATAAAAAGTCATAAAAGGATGATTTTCATCTTCAATTAGTGCAGTCCAGGCAGTTAACTCCTGTTCTGCTTGATATTCATGAACATTTTAGCTCTCCATGAAAGTCCTGAAAGATTTTTTTCTCTATTCTAATGTCAGAATCTCCAAAGTTATCAGAAACCTGCATTTAAGAGCACCTGTTAGATCCTATAGCGGATTAAAAAACCACCTTCTAAAACAATTTTTTAACCCTCTAAACTGGGCAAAAAAAATCCACATTCTCATGCCTTCTTATAGCTTTTTACTGAAAGCACATCATTCTAGTTTCCTTACATGGCTTGCATGTAAAACTATTGTTCCAGTAGTCCCACGTACATGTTATACTGTTAACTCTTAGCAACTATTATTTTGGTGAAAAGCCTGGTAAGTAAGTTATTTTAATTATGTACTACGTGTGGAGCCAAGACAACAGACAAAAGTGCAGATAAGATCTTACATATTCCAGCATAGCTAGAAGGCATGGATAACTCTGTATGTCTCCAGGCTTTACCTAGCTTTAAAGCAGGGAAGTTTTACAGTTAAAATCATAATAACAGTTTATGAAGCATTTAGTAGGCTTAATAACATTTAAAATTGTATAACATTTCTTTTATAAATTCCCTTGCATGAGTTGTTTTTTACAACTTACACAGAGCAATTATGACATGCTTGGACTTTCTGACTTGTCCTAAACATCTTTCTTTTTAAACAATGAGTCATTTTACTTTAGGACAAGAATTTATCATACAAGATTCTTTTCTTATACAAAAATCTTTTTCTTTATAACTTTCTGTCCCAGAAATACCTATACTTTACAACCTTTGAATTAGTCAAAAGTAATTTTCCTTGTTTACAAGTTATGGATTATACAACATATTGCTCTGTGACTCCTGTGAAAGAGGAGCAGATAGAGATGGTGTAGAAATACTGTACAAATTGTCTACATACTATAGAAATTATCCCTTCTTAAGAGGTTGCTCTGTTAAATTTTTGCTAAAGCTTCTCTGAGTAAGTGTGGGCTATTTCTAAACCCCTGAGGCAGAAGTGTCAAGGTTCAACTTATTGGTTAAAGATTTAGGTAGCTTTTCCAGGAGAAATAGAGCTATTCAAGAAAAAGATGAATTTAGAGGTTGGGTAAATATTAAGCAAGCACCCATCTTGGAAAAGTATATTTTTGCACCAAGAAGGTGTGAATCTTTTCTTTTAGAGGGAGGAGGTGCCATTTTTCCCTATTATCCAACAGGATTTGTAGGAGAGTTGCTCAGAGAAGAAGATAAGCATAGAGTAGGCAGCTCCTGAACCCCAAAGGGAAATTTATAATTTTATTTGACACCTCCAAAGTTTCCCTTGTCCTGTTGATTATGATATCTGATTTGGAAGCCAGCCAGAACAGAGAGCCCCTTCAACTCAAGAATAATAGACGTTGAGATTTTGTCCTGGGGGTTCTTTGGCACTCAGGGCAGTCTTGTTTCCAGTGGCCTAGCTTGTGGCAGAGGGGGTGAGCCATCCAGGATTTTTCCCATTTACACCATTGGGGCAGTTTGCCTTCTAGTGGCCTGACTTCCCACACCAATGGCAGTTACCTGAGAGGGTATTCTCATGGCAACCTGAAGAGGGGGTTGGAGGGTTTATAAAACAGCCAATAATTGAGCCTGCCTCTTGTCCCTGCATTTCTCCTTTTATTACCTCTGTGCTCTGTCCTCCTTATTTTACTCTCAGTTATAAAACAACAACAACAACAACAACAACAAAAAAACCAAAAGACTAATATGAGGACCTCCTGTACACTCCTATACAGGGGCACTGGGTTCCAAGGCTAACTTATGTAATTTACTCTCAGTTTAGTTTTATGTCAAACAGCTTTACAAAGGAAAGCTAGTTTGTGTGTGTGTGTGTGTGTGTGTTTAAGGTTTGGAAGATTCAAACTTTTTGGTTTTGAGGGGATGCATCCAAGTGGCATGTCCTGTGGCATGAAGACTTGGTTTTGCATATGCAAAGAGAGGACAGAGGAGAAAAAATAAAAAGAAAAAAGAAGGCATCACCTCTTACTTTTCTATTATCCTGAATAGGGCATTCCCCATTTGTCCTTAGGGTTCTGGAATTAACCAGTCTTATCATGTACGCTTAACCTTGGTCTCATCTTGTCACAATTACCCACTTGGGATAAGAGGAGATAACATAGTGAACAGTGAGCCCCTGTTCATCCTTAGGATGCTGGAATGAACCAGTCTTAGCGTATACCCTTAACCTTGCATTCATCTCTATTGTAATGGTAATATGTTACTCTAAGATCAGCCATCTTCTCTGTCCTATGTATCTCTTGCACCTGCAGGCTCGGGTTGGCCTATGTCCTTTTCTCCAGGTCCTTATAGTGACTCTTGCTCAGAGCATTTTAGCAACAAATTGATTAGCTTCTTTCTTAGATTCCCATTTCCCATGTTCTTTAAAGATGAAAAGTAGTAGCAGATGAGAAGCCTGTTTTTCAGCTAACTGTCACAATAGGCTTGGACTTCCCTCCCTTCAAATATGACCTTGAAGGTGTTGATGCATGTTGAGAGGGTGTGGAAGTGATTAGAGAAATTCAGGCTGCAGGAGGAAGTGGGAGGAAGCTAGAGGAATACTCATGTAAAGGCTTCATATGCTCACAAAAACAGCAGCCCTGGGATTTAAGTGAGCATTCCTTTGCACTCTTGACATAGAGTAGTAACCTCTAGAGGATGTGGGGATAAAAAATTGCAAATGGCAAAGAGAATTTCCCCTCCTCCAAATGTGGTATTAACTCAAAAAAAAAAGTAAGCAGGTGAGGTCCATAAAGAGCCACAGGATGAGGCATTATGCAGGCAGAAAAACAGCTTCAAAAGCCTACGAAAATCTTAACCCTAGAGCATGATAAGGAAAAAAAAAAGTGTAGGTAAGTCATAAGAAGCTGGCAAAGTCAGGATTCCAGTTAGTGTCTGTCCTGGAAATGTGTCAGCAGATAGGGGGAGTGTTAGAGGTATCCAAGCTTGTAAGGTAAAAGCAAGTATAAATCTCAGAGGGTATCATCAAGACAGCCCATGTCTTTGCAGCCAAGCAAATGCAGCAAAAGCCTGAATAACAGGTAGTGTATGTTTAAGAAGTATAAGTTTAAGAAGTCATGTGGAATGCAAAGTGCAGCCAGAGAAGAGGCAGACTTACCCCTGAGGCAGACAATTTGGCAAGTATGCAAGGCCATTTCAGAACACATACAGAAAAAGCAGAATAATAGGCAGTGCAAGTTCTTGGGAAGGAGCTGATTTTAGTTGAAAAAGCAGAAGAAACCCCAGACATTGCAGGGTGTTAGGCTTTAGTCCTACCACTCTCATGAGTCTCCTGTCAGGAGGGCCATTAAGTACCTCAGTTCTACTAGGTGCAGATCCCAAGGTCCTTCCCACCCCTCATGAGCCACCTGTCAGGGTGAGCTGAAAGATCAGCCTGGGTGAGCAGAGCCACTTTTGGCCAAGAAGAATCTTTCTGAGAGTCGGTTAGTAAGCAGGAGAGTGAAAGGTGAGAAGAAAACCGCATAAAGGGGTTTAATGCCTCTGGAACAAAGAAGGTGAGATGTGGACATGTCTTACCACTTAGGGAACATATCAGAGGACCAAAGTGTGTTAGCAGTGGAACATATATGAGTCATGCAGCACCGAAGTATGTTACTGCTGGTGAATCCATATGGGGCTACAAGCAACCTCAGTTCTTGCCTCCTCAGAAGAAAGAATTTGGCTAAGGGGCATAAGGCAGGAGAGACCAAGGCAAGTTTCAGAGCAGAAGTGAAAGTTTATTACAAAGCTTTAGTGCCGAAATTAAAGAAAAATAAAGTACACTTGGAAGAGGGCCAAACAGGTGACTTAAGAGATCAAGTGCATGGTATGATCTTTAACTGAAGATTTTAGAAGTTGGCATACTTCTGAGCCTTCTGTCCCTTCTTCCCTGATTCTTCTCTTGGGGTGAGCTGTCCACATGCACAGAGGCCTGCGAGCACCTGGGAGGGGAGCATGCAAGCATGCACAGTGTGTTTACTGGAGTTGTACGCAGGCTTACTTGAGGCATTCTTCCCTTAGCAGTTGAATATCCCTAGAAGGCCATATACCAGTCTGCCATTTTGCCTTTTTAATGTTCGTGCTTGGCCCTACTTGCCTAATTCCTGAAGTCTTATTGGGAAGCTGCTGATGACCAGTTTCAGTTTTATTCTATCTATTGAGAGATTGCCTTTCCCTGGTGCTGGCTGTGACTGATTATTATTTTGAGAAACAATGTAACAACCACCTGATCATCACCTGATGGTCAGTTGACATTTCTGTTTGGGGGCTGGGGATCCCTTTCCTGCTCCACCCACTGTAACAATATCAGATGAAAAATGTAGAAAGAATGAGATCTTATGAATGTCCAAGAATGAGTAATTAAGTAGATCCAGGGTAGAGTGTGAGAAACGGCAAAATGATAAAAGGAAAAAAAAAAAAAAAAGAGGCAAAGTCAGTATTGGCTAACAAAGGTAGAGCAGTGCAATTGTGTAATTTTCACCTGGTTATGATTTCTAGACTTTGCCTGATTTGTATAAGCTAAATGAAAGAGTTCCTATGTGGTGACAATTTTAGACCTTCAGGGAATGTAACTTATGTCAACAAAAGAGTCACACTCTGTAAAATATTTGAAGAGATTTATTCTGAGATAAATGTAAGATCCATGACCCATGATATAGCCCCAGGAGACCCTGAGAGCATGTGCCCAAGGTAGTTGGGTTACATTTTTGTTTTAAATATTTTAGGGGGAGAGAAGTTACAGGCAGAGACATAAATGAATATATGTAAGATATACATTGGTTCATCCCATAAAGTCAGGACATCTCAAAGTAGTGATGTGGGGGACTTCCACCTTATAGATGGATTTATAGATTTCCTGAATTATAATTGGTTGAAAGGGTTAAACTCCACCTGAAGGAGTGAAGTTACCAGAAAGAAATATTTGTTGTTAAGGTAAGGGGGCTTGTGGAAGCCAAGGGTCTTGTTGTGTAGATGAAGCCTCCAGGTAGCAGGTAGCAGAGAGAATAAATGATAAATGTCTCTTATCAGACTCTAAAAGGTGCTAGACTCTTAATTAAATCTCTCCTGGACAAGGAAAAGACCAGGAAAACGAATCTGATTTTTCTACAGAATGTAGATTTTCCCTACAAGAGACAGCTTTGTGAGGCCATATCAAAATATGTCATAAAATATATCTTGGGGTAAAATACTTCATTTTCTTTCAGGGCTTGGTCTCTGTCATATGATGTTATACTAGAGGCAGGTTGGAATTTGATATCTTATTGCTACAAAGAGCTTGTTTTGTCTAAGATATCTGTTTTAATGTTAATGCTGGTTAGTTGTGTCTGAATTCCAAAGAGAGGAGAGTTTAATGAGACTTGTCTGACCCTCTCTTCTTATCATGGATTTAACTGGTTTTTTTCATGTTTAACTTGTAATTTAACTGTTTTTTTCAAATTGAACTTACTATACCTGCTCCTGTTCTACCCATCCATTTCTTCTGGTTTATTTTCATTCCTTGGCCTGAACCATGTTACATTCATTGATTTACTTTAGAATTATTGGTTGAGCATCCACTATTGCCAGACACTGTATTGTATACTTGAATATAGCTTTGAACACTATTCTTGGACCCTCTTGACAAAATTTAGTTGAACACACAGACAATAACTAATAAATACATGCAAACTTGAAAAAAGTTATGAGAGAAATAAAATGCTCTGTGAAGAAATAGTACTGTTAGTTTAGGACATGGATTCCTAATTTAGGTAGATTTGGTAGGGAAACTGTATCTCTTGTCCATTCCCTCACTTTTCCACTCTTTCTAAATATCCTCCCTGATCAGGAGACTGGTATAAGGAAAGGCACATAAAGAACACAAGTAAAGAAGAATAAAAAAGTTGGGAGAAACCAAGTTGGTCAAAGATGCTTGAAGTTGAGTAAGATAATAATACAGATGTAACCATTGACTGTGGTCACCTAGAGGTCATTAGGAGGTAAATCATTAATGTAAAACCCTAAATACATAAAACTACCTTAGTCTATATCTGCACACTCTTTATGGTTTTAACTATTGCAATGGATGGAATGTTTATCATTCTTTTAAAAACTAATCTTGATAGAATCAAGTTTCTTCTTTTATCATCTCTTTTCTATTCAAGCGTGATCTTTAGCAAACAATTATGTTCCACTATCTTCCATCTTTAAAATTAAGTACACAGGTAAACAAAGCTATGATTCCAGTCTGGTATGGTGGCATAATATTATTTTGTGTTTTGTATCCCCCCAGATAAATTAGCAAAATTGTGCTTGTTTTCTTAGGGAACCATGGGGGTAGGCCATCAACAGAGAATGAGGATTTGGTGAAGCTTTGGAAATTTTAAGAATGAGAAGGTAGAAAATAGAGTGGGATGGCAAAGATTTTATGGGGTAATAATATGATGGCTGGCAGAAAGATGATTACCTTGGGAAGTGCTCAAATTTTCTCTTTTACTGAAATTCATGATACTCATGAAAGAAGGAAACAGAACTTTTCCCCTTTCCAGTATCTTTGCAAAGATATTGAAGACATGTGTGTGAGTGTGTGTGTTTTCATGAGCTCTATTTTTCTCAGCAATCTGAGAAGTTAAGGTTTCCCTCTTTTTTTTCAAAATCAAAAGAGAGAACAATAAAATTTACCCATCAGATTTAGCTAGTAATTAAAATAGAGTTGCCTACAAAAGTATGGTAAATTGGAGGCACAATTCCAAAGAAAATTCAGGTAGCCCCAATTATATGCATAATAAGGAGGCATACTATTAAGTTATAATTAAAATTCACTATATGTATAAATTGGTTAAATAAATAAATATGTGAAAAGATTTCACCTTTACCCTATGTTCAGAATGAAGAACAGGCCTCATTGCTTCAATATGAAATAACCATTAATGATCAGGATTTAGACCATAAATTTTATTTTAAAAAATTTTACTGTTATCATCATATTGTTTTATTTTCTGGGTTCTTTCTTTCATTTGGCAAGTGAAATGTAGATAATCTGGATTCTTCAGTAATGTAGTGTTGAACTTGATCCCAGTTGGCATCTTAAAATACTGATAACATCAGACAGAAGGTAAGTACAAGAAGTGGGATTTTTAAACTTGTTATTAAAATAAGATTATACTGCCTGTCTTTCAAATGACTTATTTACCAACTCTGTACCCTTCTCCAACAACTTTGGGTACCAAAAAACTGACTGCTCCTTTGACCTTCCTTGATTTCTGTCTTTGTCTTTGTTCAGCCAATGAAAGGTGTTAGTATGAAATCTGAAAGTGGAAGTAGACAGTGGTCAAAAGAATGGGTTGGCTTTATTGAGCTTGCTGCATTCTTCTTCAGAACCTTTCCACATACAGCTATTTTCTCCAGGTTTTGGTGATCACTCCCTCCAGTGGCTTTAAAGGCTTAGAATAATAGCTTCCTATTTTTACTAGGTCTAGAGCACTGCATTATACCTTACTAAACCCTGTATGTACTTTATAAATAACTCCACTATCAAAATCTCTTCAAATGACAAGATTGAGCATGATATATGTTTCATTCTAAGATCCTGACTGATAGAAAAGGTTCTCATGAGACAACAGACATTTGACCTTGGAGGAAATTAGATATAATAAAATGATATTACAGTTATTAGAACTTTGTGTCAGGCTTAGAATGGTGCATGTATGGTGTGACTCTTAAGATTCAGTGAGAAATTCTCTTGGTGACCTCAAGATAATAGGAGACCACAGCTTCTTGAGGAGATGGAGCCTAGAGGTCTACTAAATTATTTTCAGAAATTAAAAGTAAAGTCAATCCTAGGTCTGTGGTGGGAAAATTGAACAATAAGTCTTGAGCATCTTGTAATACCAGAAAATAAGAAAGTGTTCAAGAAACAAAAAGATGAGGGCATGTCAAAGGGACACAAAGCTCCAACCTGAGAGAGCTCCCATAAGTACATGGTAGAACAATTTAGCAACAGAATACACAAATAACATAGTATTGAATTATAATCCAAAGTAAAAAATTAATATTCATGAATTCATATTAATATAAATGAAAGATTAAATCAATAAGAGAGTAGAAAGAAATCTTTGGAGAAAAATCCCACATAATATAGACAGATACTCTTTTTTTTTCCCAGGAAGTAGAGCTTAGTTGCCCTTCCTTCTCTTCAAAGTGGGCTACATTTCAGTGTATCTATGCTCTTTAGCTATACAGTTTGATTCTTCACTGAGAACAATGTGATGGATTTTCCAAAGACTGAAAGCTTGGTGCCCCTGATAAACTCATAGTTTCATATGATTTTGATTTATACAAATGCTACTTAATATACTGGTGGTAGCAAAAAACAAATTGACCCAAATGAAGCTTGAAACACACCTACACTCAAAAACACCCTCTACCCAACTTTTTTTTTCCCAAGGGGTTGAGGGGATAGCAAGCTGTAGTTTTCTGTGTTCCATTGATTTCTATAGACAAAGAAAAATGTACCTAATAGTTTATCTGCAAAGATGTATTGATTATGATTTCGTCCTCTGACTTCAGGAGGGTAACAGGAATATATCTTTCTGGACATGGAAATGAGAAAACGTTCCTTCTGCTACTCTCTGGTTGGTTCAAACTCAAATCGTGATCTGACTGAAGAGAGTGATTCCTAAGAAAACCATAGAGGCACAATTTTCCCTTTTGCTCTCAAAGAACTATAGAGATTAGTTATTACAAACATTGTTCAAATGAAAAGAGTAATAAATCAACACAAATTTATTGGATATCTGCCTTTTCAAGAAAATTTGCTAGAAACCATTTGATATAGGTGGGGGAATATTACATGTTTCTAGTGTTGCACTACATATTTTTGAAAGAAGAAAGTTCAAAAGATTTTATGAAAAGCAGGGTTCTTTTTGAAATACATGTAGAAATAGCTAAATCGATTGAGAAGAGCTGTTAAGTATGAACATACAGCATGATCATAAACAGCTATTTTGGTGGACTAAACAATGCAAAAGCAGCCATCTTGTATTCCCTGGCTGTTAGGGCAGGCACGCACAGACTAACATAGAAAGAATCGCTGTTACTAATAGGAACTTCAAGGGGCTTATTTCTAAAGAAAATTGATTTTAGAAGAAAACATGTCAAATTCTTTTAATTTGAGAAACTTAATACTCTAGCAAACCCAGGCAGAGCAATCAAGAGAAAATATGATCTGAGAATGCTGATATGACTTCAAAACTCAGGTTTGCATTCACATAAAGAAGATTAAACAAATTTCTGATGAAACAAATCTTCGTTTGAGTCATAAGGTTGAATGCAAGATAGCAAAATGTTGGAAAGGTTAAAACTCCAGAAAAAGTTTCATAAAATTGTTAAATTACTAGTAATCCTTACCTAAGATTATTTATTTATTTATTAGTTGTTTTATTTAATTAAAAATAAATGAAAATAAACATGCTTTAGCATTTTGGATTTAGCTGAAGCTCCATATATCCTGGTGGACACAAATTCTTTGAATAAGTAGCCACAGTTATTCCAAATGTCAGCAACATTTATAAGGAAGCAAGAAAGCTAAGTAAAATAACCTTAGCTAAAACCTACAGTTCAAACACAAAGGAGTTTATCAACAGAGAAAGAGAATTGAATTTATCATTAGTCTTCAAAAATGTTGCAATTTTTACAAGTGTCTTTTTCTTTGTATATGTGTCTCTATCCCTCTAATATTGTAAAACTACCCTTTCATATGGAAAAATCCTGATTATTCTTTAAAACTGTGCTCATGTATATCGATTCTCTAATGGTTTTCTAAAGTACCTTTGCCTCCGCTGGTATAGATTTTCAACATTTATTCATTTGACATCTATCTATTTCCACCTAGAAAGTGTAGTTACTTTTTTATTATATATTTTGTTTACCCAGATTTGAATTTTTTTTCCCTTGGGGGCAGAGGGAGGAATCCCAATCTTCTATACCAAAAGTCTTGTCCTAGCTAATAAGACTGTAATTTAAAATCTGTAATTTCAAGTAACTGGTTGGATGTAGCAATGCCACAAGAAGTGATGTTTTAAGTAGCATATAATTTAATGACTAAGGCCAGGCATGGTGGGTTATGCCTGTAATACCAAGGCTTTGGGAGGCCAGACAAGAGGATTGCTTGAGGCCAGGAGTTCAAGATCAGCCTGGGCAACATAAGTAGACCCCCATCTCAAAAAAAAAAAAAAAAAAGCCAGGTGTGGTTGCATGGGCCTGTAGTCCCAGCTGCTTGGGAGGCTGAGGCAGTACAATTGCTTCAGCCCAGGAGGTTGAGGCTGCAGTGTGCTATAATTAGACCCCTGAACTCCAGCCTGGGTGACAGAGCGAGATCCTGTCTCCAAAAATAAATAAATAATAATGTAATAATTTAATATATTTAGTACCTCAATAATCTACTGATAAGTTGGCCTGTATCAGTGGCTGTTTGTGTCCTTAGCTGCTTAGCTGCATGGACGGAACATTTATTTTACAGAAAGCAGATATTTTTCTCCAGAGGAAAGAGAAATGCTTGGGAGACAAAAGCAATAAAAGGAGGTGATTAATGGTAGAGGCTGGAATTTAGATAGATGGGATGGAATTCTAGCTTTACTACTTACTAGTTGTGTGAATTTGGATAATTTGCTGATAAAATTGACAATGAATTTACCTTTTGAGACTACTGAATTCTCTTTAAATAAAATCTCATCAAGTTAATATATACATGATAATCCTAACTTATAGCAAAGTATTGAAGAAAATGACAACCCTTTCCTGTAATATTTGGGAGACACTGATAGATATATTATATCACAAAACATCCTAAAAATCCTGTTGGAATATGACTACTCTTTTGTCAAAACTTCCACCCTTCATGGTTACTCACACTTTGATGGGCATTCTCACACCTCTCTCAGTTTCCCTCAATGGATCTCTTTTTCAAAGGATTGAAACACTATTCTTTCCAACCCTCTGCATTCCCTCTTTCCCACTCATCTGTGTTTCTCTGATCTCATGTATAACAACTTATCTTTCTTTTGGCTTCCCAAATTCTCTTCCTCAGACTTCACCTCAGCACTCAGCAGAGCAAAGCTGAGTCAAGCACCTTATGAGATATGTTAAAGAAGCAAGGAAACCATCTTCCTTAGAAAGCAGAAGAGGGCAACATAAATGTTTACCTATTTTGTGTCCTGTTACATTTAATCTCTTTTAGTGTAATTTACCTCATCTATAATGATAATAGTAGGACAATAAACACCTCCTAAGAATGTGTTCAGTGTTTTAAATGTGATAATGCATATAAGGCACTTTATAATTATTACACAAAAGAAATCAATACATTAGCTATATAATATTTTGGTCAATGGCTTTCATTGATTTAGTGGACATTTTGTATTCATTACAGCATGTATTTACCTGTCCTACTAAGATTGCCCCACTAACAAATCCCTTTAAACTTGTGGAAGTCATCTTCATCCTTTGTCTATACCTTACTTCCACATCTCCAGGTTCTTGTTTTTTTTTATTTGATTTTATTGAAGGGCACCTGGAAATAGAGCCCAAATGATTTTCTATGCCATAATTTTTCAAATAAAATAATCAAATTCTCAGAAAAATTCAAAACACTTATGCCTCCCTCCTATAATCTGAATTTTCTTACAATCAAAAATAACTCTTTCAACACAAAGTAAAAACCTCAAACACAAATATCTTCTTTTGGAAAGTACATGAGATTTGAACCTTCATCATGATGTTTGTTAGCTATGAATTTTTAGGGGACTTATTTAACCTCTTCCTCCATTTGGTTAATACAATGAATCACATTTTTAAAAAATCTTGGGATGTCCCAAACTCGTGCATATGTCAATTGGACATCTAGAGAAATGCTTCCATTTATAGATTGCTAGCAAGCTTCAAGTACAAAACTTATTCCAGTGTATTGACCTAGATTGCATATCCAAGGCAACCTAATTTCTATGCATTTCTTTCAGTCGAATAAAAATGGTTAACTCACTATATTTCTGTAGATTCAGTGACTATAGTTTCAGATCTTTTGATAGGGTGAACTAAGATTAAAGTGCACTGAAATATGTAGAAAAGCCCAGAATTAACAATACCTTCTCCACATTGCACATGTGCCAATATAAATAGGTAACATATAAGAATAGTTCTATATTTCTCTTTCTATTTCAGAAGACAGATTTACTCCAATTTCATGGCTTGTATAGCTTGATGATTCTGCTTGATAGATGATATATTTGATTATATTGCAAATACAGTTTCTCTACATTGATCACCTGAAATGAAATATCATTTCCTTCTAAATGAAAGAACCTAAATGTATCTTCTATTCTAACTGCTAGAATTCTTTAAGAAGGCATGAAATCTGTTATCCAGGTGCTCCAAAGGAACGGCTCAATGTGAAAATACTTCGTATCTCAATATTTTATTATTTAAGCAATATTGTATGATTGTATCTCTAAAAATATAATTTGCAATGCTGATTTCATTTTTTATTTTGGTTGAGATGTATATTGACTTTAATCAAATAAACTGTACTCTACAATTGAGAAATTGTACTATCTAACAAAACAAATGTTGCTTGATTAACTCTTTTAGAGTTAGAATTTTTTTCTATTCATTCAAGTACTTGCTACAGATAATAGTAAAGTTTTACATATTAAATGGAAACCCATAATGTTTAGATAGATATATTTGTTTCAAATAAACCAAAAGCAAATGAAACCAAAAGAAAATGAAATATTGTTCACTCTGTCTTTCTGTATTATTGGTACACATTATAAGTTAGTTATCTTTTAATTGGAAAAGATACATCTAAGAAACATGAAAAATGATCTGAGTCTAAGCTTATTTTTATTGATTAAATCTTGGTTACATTGCTCAGACATACAAACCTTATGCATATTTTCTTAGAACTTTTCAAAATTAGCTTGAATAGTTTCTGAAAATGTTAAGGAGAAAATTTTGTCTCTTTTCACTTGTGATTGACTTGATCAATGTATTCTCCCAACATTAATCATTTATTTATATGTCTTCAACCAATAATATTCTCTATCTCTAAAACTTTAACTCTCTGAAGAGTGACCACTCATAATTCAACACATTGAACTGTGTATTGCAAAATCTTTTCTTCATCAAACAAGCAAAGTGCTCAAGAACCCAAATAATAGACTAGCATATGAAAACTTATTAGCAAGTATCTTCTGCCACTGGTCAGATGTGTGACCAGAATTGTTCTAATCAACTATGGACTTTCAGCCAACAACTTAAGAAAGGAATGTAGTACAGGAAGTATCCATGTTATAGGTTCATTTCTCAAATCAGGAGGAAAACTGTAGATTCTGGGCTTGCAATTGGAGAAAGCCTGCTTTCCAAGAAAAAGAAAAAAGCAGAATTGTAGATTCTGCTTCTGATTTGAGATCTGGGGTAGTACCTATAGAAGTGGTGAAATAAGTGGGTTTGCAATTAAACTTAATTAGTTTTACCCTTGATTCTGCCACTTACTGGCTATTTGATCTTGAACAAGTTGTTTAAACTTCCTAAGCATTAATTTTCTTCATCTGTAAAACTGATAAATAATGATGCCTACATATAAGGTTGCTATGTGGGTTGAGTAAGATAATGCAACTAAATCATCCAGTATAATGCACATACAAAAGCTCAGAAGTAATGCAATTAAGGTGTTTAGTATTAATATGTAAAGCATTTAGTGTTAACAGGAAAAATATTTAGTGTGATGCAGATCATAAATTGAAAAGCTAATAGAATCAAGTAGCTATTATTTAGGTATTATTATGTTTTTGTTTACTTAAACGTATATATGCTTTTCTTGGCTCACTGCAACCTCTGCCTCCCGGGTTCAAGCAATTCTCCAGCCTCAGCCTCACAAGCAGCTAGGATTATAGGCGTGTGCCACCACACCTGGCTAATTTTTTGTATTCTTAGTGGAGATGGGGTTTCAACATGTTGACCAGGCTGGTCTTGAACTCCTGACTTCAGGTGATTTTCCTGCCTTGGCCTCCCAAAGTGTAGGGATTACAGGCATGAGCCACTGGTGCCTGGCCATGCTTTTCTCAATTAATCTTTTTCTTCTAGGTATTTGTTGCAGGTTGGATTCTGTGAAAGTCGACTCTGAGAAAGAGATTAAAATGCTAGGAGTTTATTAGGAAGTGCAGTCAGAGTCAGCACCTGTAGAAGAAAGAGATAGAGATAGGACTCGGAGGTGAGAGAAGCTCTTGCAGGCGTCAGTCTCAACAAGGTTTCAACCAATTATATGGGAGCTCTGGAGCTATTAATAGATGGTCCTTCAGTGGCCTTTCGTTGTTCGGAGGAGCCCGGGTGTCCATACTTTCATATCAACCACGCATTGGATGTAGGCTTCTTCAGGAAGGAGGTATGACCTTGAGCAATGCAGGGCTCTTCAACTAAGGGCAATTTTCTGAGATTTCCTGAAACATATAGTTGAGCATTATCTTCCAGGAGCACTCCTCGCAGATGGGAGCACAAGTTCTTCTGTCCTGCAGGGGAATCTAAGCAGCCAAATACAACAATTACAATTACATACTTCCTCTTAAGTTATCTTTTCTGGAGTCTGTTCAGAAGCTAAATTTGCTTTTTTGTTTTATATTTAGTAACTATCAATGGCTGTTCTTTTGAAGTCAATTAATAAAAGGAAAGTTTGCTAGTAGGAGATGTCACAGAATTCATGAAAGCCTTTTGACAATTTGCTATGCCTCTTGTAGGTACTGAGATTGGATATAGTGATATGCACTATATCCAACAGTGGGTATTTCCTTCATTCATTCCTTCCTTCCTTCCTTCCTTCCTTCCTTCCTTCCTTCCTCTCTCTTTTTCTTTCTTTCTTTCTTTCTCTTTCTTTCTTTTTCTTTCTTTCTTTCTTTCTTTCTTTCCTTCTTTCTTTTTTCTTTCATCTTTCTTTCTCTTTCTTCTTTCTCATATTAGACATCTAAAGCCTTTGGTATTGACAGATAAGCAAAACTCAACTAAAATGGAACTTCTAAAGTAAATAGTAAACTTGGGGGTAAGTAAATAATTAATTTTTAAAAAGGAACTATCATTATTTAGCCCAGAGAAGAAACTTTTTGTAGGGTTGGAGGACATAGATGTGCCATCCTCCTTATGTGCAGAAAGGATAAGTTGTTTGATTTTTGTTTAATAACAGGTGGAACTTTAGTAAGAATAAGTTAGGTGGTGTGTGCCTACAGCAAAATAATGGAACAAACCAGAAACCCAACTGTTCGATTCGAATGTATTTGGTTACAGTGTTTTGGTAACATAAAGAGAAAAAGGGAATTTATTAGAAAGATACTTGTTTAAAACCTATCACCATAATCCAAAAAGGAGTTGGAAAATCAATCACACAGCATCTTTCAGGGTTTCTATAGAAGTTTAACTTTCACTCAAGAGAAAAGCCATTAATGCAATTTGGCTATGACTCAACATAATATTTCTTACTCTCAAATCTGCATTCATCGGGAGAAATTGCAACTGACTCAGATTCAGTAAGGTGTCTATTTCTAGATTAAATAAGGGTAGCAGGTGGGCAGGATCATGTTAAGCTCATGGAGAAGCTTTCTTGTGGGCAATGGAAGGTTCTATCTTAGCGATCAATTCTTCTGTTTACTACTACTTGGCAAATAGGGACACTATTTTACTTAGTGTATGTAGGCAAATATCAAGGGTGTGTGTATGTGTGTGTTGTAAAATGGAAGTAACTAAAAGGAAAACATTTATGATATATGTTATTATAAAATAAGATAAATTCCCATGCATTTGGGATGATTTAAACATGTTTCTTTATAAAATCAACAAAATTAGCTGATTTATAGGATTTGCTTCAATATACTGGGCTTGCAATTGGAGAAGGCCTGCTTTCCAAGCCAAAAATTGTGTGAGTTTATATTTATTTATACATACGTGTGTGCATGTATTTCTATACAATTTTTTAAATATCAGAATAACATTGCTTATCACCTATTCAAGATACAATAAGCCTTAGTATTTTTCATTAATTTCCTTGGGAAAGTATCCATATCCTTCATTATTTTGCTGCATACTATATTGGTCAAGTAGCTGTGCTATGTTAGTTGAGAATTAATATGGACTTATATTAGAAAAAGAATACCTAAAAATTTGGCAGCTGGCTGACTACCAGTCAATGAGAACCTATCTAAAATATAAATATATTTTTAAAGTAGCTGTTGAACTTTTTGACCTATAACAAATGTCTGACTATAACCTCTAGCTCAAAAATAAATTCACAGATTTTAGTAGGCTTTTGAGCTATAGAAAAATTATATGACAGAATTTTTTTAATTAGTGTGTCAATTAGACATTGATTAGAACACTGTAGCACCCGTGCAAGTTTTATTATCACCATTCAGGCTTAGCAAGCTTGTATGCTCCTTACATTTTGCAGCAGGTCTCTTTGGTTTAATATTTGGAATTAATTTCTGAAATAGCTTAGACAGGCTGAGCATTCAGGCTGTCGTTTTTCTAAATCTGATAGGATGGAATAATAAGTAGCTGAAATATTCCAGAGCTATATTACAGGCTTCAGTGATCACAAGGGTCTATGATTCATTCTCAAAGCAAAGTTTCTTTTCTAATATGTCTGATGTATTGGTTTTTATTGGCAATTTTCATATCTGAGTTGGTGACCCTGCCATTTGTCTTTATTGTTATTATTCTCTCTTTGTGGCAATGATAAGAAAACTGGTTCAGGCCCTCTGGTTGTTTATGTCTGCAGTCAGTTATTCTTGAGGCTGCTCTCCTCTGCTGGGTTCCTTTCTTGCCAATCTTTTTTTTTTCTTTCTTTCATATGGATACCTGATTTCTGAGCAGATGCTCTTTTTAATCACACCTCATGTTGATTTTAAATACTTATTTATCAAATCTTTCCAGTCAGTAAATTAGGAATCGGTTTCTGTGTTACATTCATGGCACTCACTAAATTGTGATCTCATGATTAACATACTTGTCTCCTTTAAAGGATTGTTAGCCAAGAATTGTGCTTTTGTCATCTCTAGAACCAGAGTCTAAGCACAGAACTGAACACACTCTAAACACTCAGGAGCTATTGACTGAAGGAGTAAACAATAACAGAACATCAGTGCAGCACTGGAAACTTAATGGGTGGGAGGTAAATAAATTAAAGGAAGCCAAGAATGAATTGGTACTTATATATTGTTGGTTTGGAAAAATCCATAGAAAAGATAACTATTGTTTTGGGTTATTGAAGTTGCGTACTTATTATCTGTATTCTTAAATGGATGTTCCATTGTGAACACATAGAACAATTAGAGTCAGCAAAGGGCAGCCTTCCTTTCTTTTTAGTACTTCAAGAATGTCTATCCACATGCATGTTCGAGCTAGCATTTCCCATGGTTCTTTCTATTCTTCTAACTCTGTACTCAACTCTATACCTTATTCAAGCCTATATCCTTCTTTTAGTGATTATTTTAATATCTTTTTTCAGCTTCCTGAATTTGCTTCTCATTCTACTCCCACCCTATTCTAGCTTATCTTACATTTCCTTCCCATTCTTTTGGTTTCAGTAAATGTGCAACTCATTTGTAAATTTGGGGAGATATCTCTGAAGACGGTATATAATTAAATTATGCTATTATAGCTTGGAGCCTAGATTCCTGTGAAATAAACTCAGTATGTGGATCTTTTCCAGAACCCCAGTATATATGATCTGTGTTAATTAACTGTGTTCAGCCTCCAATATTTCGTGCCAATCCTATAAAATCTAAGTTTTCAGGGCTACAGGAGGGATCAAAAAAGATGATGAATATATAACCATATTTTCAGTCAAATCTCATCCGTTTACATATACATTTTGTAACAACTAATGAAAAAGATCTTACATGACTTCCTAGACAGAGATGAATACTTATGAGGATGAGTGCTAAAGTCAGAGTGCCTGCGAGCATCTCTCAGCTATAAGCTCTTACTTATCTCTAAGTAAGGTGTTTAAGTTCTCTATATCGCAGTTGCTTCATAGAATTATGGGGATCAAATATGTAAACACATGTGAATTTCTTTGCTACTACACAGCAAGTACTCGATTAAATGTGAGCATTTACCATTACTATTTTTCTTTTTATTATTACAAAATATTATTGATATATTCATTTTCTATTCTCTTTGTGCTTAAGCAAATTTTGTAGTCAACTGTAATCACAATTGCAAGATATACTTCTATCTCCAAAAGAAAAATCCTAAGCTACAACCTAACAATTGTGCTCTCATATTCTTGGATGAATATTAATGTTTTTAAAATGAGAGGTCTTCAAAAGCAATCAGAGATATCCAGTGATTAATGGAGGTTGCCTTCTTTTCCAAACTGCTTTGAAAATTCACCTGTTGAAACCTGTTTTTCTGTTCTGTGGCCATAATCAGAACTTTTAGCAGCTCTAAAATACTCTGTTTTACTTTATCTCTACTCTCTACTAATATAGCTCAATCCTATACCATCATAACTGACAGCTCCACAACAGTGGTAGAGCCCATTCATTCCAAGGAGGACTCAGATGCCAGTGATCTTCATCCTCTCTTCCACTTTTGAGGATGAAAGCTGGAGTCTATTGAGTCTGCTTTCTAGATATGAGTAGACTGAAGGAAGATATCCTGGCACTGGTGAATTTTATTTCTTTATTTTCATCTTCTTCTCAGCACCCATCCATTCTTTCCCATGCTGTATCAGCTTTGATTAGGGTGATAGTAGTTTCACTTCTGTCACAATAGGCAGGCTCCCTGTTGTTTAAATCAATAAGGGCTATCCCATCTCTCTTTCCACAATATTTCACGTAGCTCAAGTCTTGACCAGTCATAACATGACACTCCCCTGAACACAGGGACCTGTTCACAGGGTTTCAATTAGTAGGAAAGTCAGATATTTATTTGATGTCCTCTGTGCTGCTGGATGGGAATGTACCATGTTGCCCAACTGCTGGCAGCCACGTTAGGACTTACAGAGAAGCCAGATGTAGAGTGAAGCCAGATTTTTGTATGGCACACAGAGAGTCTGAAAGAAATTGAGTCCTTGATGACATTACTGAACCATTGGACCTTCAAGTTACATGAGCCAATGATTCCCCTTTATTGTTTAAGCCACTTGGAATAGAAGTGTACTTTATAATCCAAGCAATCAAACTGATGTGCTTTCATTGAGTGATTTGTGAATAAACTCTTCACTCAAGATCACAGCACAGTCACTGTCCTTTAAATTAAAAAACTAAATAACCGTGGAATCCCCCCTGTGGAAAATATCCTCATACCTGAGAATGTAGAAGCTATTTTACTAAAGTAAAAGCTAACTGGCTCAATTTAGCTTAGGCAGCTGGCCAATGATTGTACAGAATATTCCTTGATTGAGATCCAGAGATGTCCAGAGGCAGGCCCAAACTGCTCTGAGATTAGAGAGGCATAGTACATCAAGACAACCTTGTGGTATACAACCAGTCAGGTAAGTTTCCTCCAAACACAAAGGCTTTGCAACTCCACTGCATTCACAGGACTCAAGTTTGTTTCAGAATCCTAAATCTGGTTCCCAAGGACTTTTTGTGTCACATGAAAGCCAGACATAGTAAAATATCTGTGCTCAAGGCCCTCTGCTGGCTTCCTATTACGCTCAAAGAAAGCAATAGATTCTTGCAAGTGATGGAAATGTTACCCAATCTGATCTTCACTTATATCTGTAAATTAATTTCCTAGCACTCTCTCCTTCATTTAGGTCTAGTCTCAATGGCCACCTCACTTTCCTACCAACATGCCATATGTATTACTGCCACATACCTTTTTGTACTGGCTACTCCTCTGTCTTAGAAGGCCTTTCCTGCCAATATCTGCATGGCTGATTCTCTTAACTTTCTTCTAAGAAGATTTTCACAGAGAAACTTTCATTGCATGATTTTTCAAAAATATCAAATGCTTCTTTTACCATGTTCTTTGCTCCCCCACCATACCTACACAACCTTCCTTATCCATGCTTCTGATTTATTTTCTTCTTAGTCTTTAGTACCTAACATAGAAGTTTTAAAATTAATTATCTTGTTTACCATCTGTTTCCCCATTAAAGTGTGATTTTCATATGCACAAAGGAATAATTGGTATTGGAGTTACCCTATCTTACTCACAATTATAAAACTGAAGAATATATTTATGAGCAATGAGCTTCAGGCATTGGATACGGGGCAGCACAGGATTGTGAAACAAGGAAAACATAGAAAGGAAGTGTGTAGTATTTTCCTCACTTTTTTTTTTTTTCTGCAAGGCCTTTTCCTGAACAGTCCGGGAGGTAGGAGCCCTCAAATGAGTAGAGGAGTTAGGGAATGCTGAGGTAGCTGAGAGTGCAGGGCACAGTCCTAGAGAGAAGAGAGCCATGTATAACAGAAAAGCCAGAAAAATAAAAAGAAAGTATGAATCATTATGTACAATGGCACAACTATAAGAATTGATGGCTGAATTTTTTAACAGATACAGTAAAAATCAGAAGACAAGAAAACCTCATCATTAAACGGCAAAAAAAAAAAAATTAAAAGTCAGCCAAAAATTCTGTATCCCATGAAGATGTCCTATAGAATATGTTTTCAGCACCATGGAATTAATTAAAAATCAAGTAATTAAGATATCTAGAAAATCCCCAAATATTTGGAAATTTAAAAAAATACTTTTTTTTTTTTTTACAAATTTTATTTATGTTTGGGGTACATGTGAAGGTTTGTTATATAGTAAACTCATGTCACGGGGGTTTCTTGTACAGAGATTATTTGATCACCCAGGTATTAAGCCTAGTATACAATAGTTATTTTTTTCTGCTCCCCTTCCTCCTCGCAAGTAGATCCCAGTGTCTGTTATTTCCTTCTTTGTGTTGACGAGTTATCATCCTTTAGCACCCACTTATAAGAGAGAACATGTGGTATTTGGTTTTCAGTTTCTGTATTAGTTTGCTAAGCATAATAGCCTCCAGCTCCATCCATGTTTCCATGAAAGACATGATCTTTTTTTTTTAATGGCTGCATAGCATTTCATAGTGAATATGTACCACATTTTCTTCATTCACTCTACCATTGATAGGGATTTACATTGATTCCATGTCTTGCTATTGTTACTGATGCTGCAGTGAACATTCGTGTGTGTGTGTGTCTTTATGTTAGAATTATTTATATTCTTCTGAGTATATACCCAGTAATGGGATTGCTGAGTCAAATGGTGGTTCTGCTTTTAGGTCTTTAAGGAATAATCATACAGCTTTCTACAATGGTTGAACTAATTTACACTCTCACTAACAGTGAGAGTGAAAATGTTCTATTTTCTCCACAATCTTTAAGGTATCTGTTATTTTTTCAATTTTTTAGTAATAGCCATTCCGAGTGGTGTGAGATGGTATATCATTGTGGTTTTGATTTGCATTTCTCTAATCATCAGTGATATTGAGCTTTTTTTCCATATGCTTGTTGGCTGCATGTATGTCTTCTTTTGAGAAGTGTCTGTTCATGTACTTTGCCCACTTTTTAATGGGATTGTTTGTTTTTCTCTTGTAGATTTGTTTTGGTTCCTTATGGATGTTGGATATTAGACCTTTGTTAGGTATTTGCAAAAATTTTATCCCATTCTGTAGGTTTTCTGTTTATTCTGTTGATAGTTCCTTTTACTGTGCAGAAGCTCTAATTAGAAGTTTAATTAGATCTCTTTTGTCAATTTTTTGCTTTTGTTGTGATTCCTTTTGGTATTTTTTGTCATAAAATCTTTGCCCATTGCTATGTCCAGGAAGGTATTACCTTGGCTGTCTTTCAGGATTTTATAGTTTTGGGTTTTACATTTGAGTCTTTACTCCATCTTGACTTGATTTTTGTATATGGTGTAAGGAACAGGTCCAGCTTCAATCTTCAGCATATGGCTAGCCAATTATCCCAACAACATTTATTGAATTGGAAGTCTTCTCCCCATTGCTTGTTTTTGTCAGCTCCATCAAAGATCAGATGGTCATAGATACATGGTCTTATTTCTGCACCCTCCATTCTGTTCCATTGGTCTAGGTGTCTGTTTTTGTACCAGTACTATGCTGTATTGGTTACTGTATCTCTGTAGTATAGTGTGAAGTCAAGTAGCATGATGCCTCCTGCTTTGTTCTTTTTGATTAGGATTGCTTTGGCTATTCCGGCTCTTTTTTGATCCCATTGTGAATTTTAAAATAGTTTATTTTATTTTTTATTATTTTATTTTATTTAGTTCTGTGAAGAATACCATCGGTAGTTTGATAGAGTCACACTGAATCTGTAAATTGCTTTAGTCAATATGGCCATTTTAATCATATTGATTCTATCCATGAGCATGGAATGTTTTTCCATTTGCTTGTGTCTTCCCTAATTTCTTTGAGCGGTATTTTGTAATTCTCACTGTAGGGATCTTTCACCTCCCTGGTTAACTGTGTTCTATTTTATTCCTTTTGTGGCAACTGTAATGGGATTGTGTTACTGATTTGGCTTTCAGCTTGGCTGTTGTTGGTGTATACAAATGCTAATGATTTTCATACACTGATTTTTGTATCCTGAAACTTTGATGAAGACTTTTATCAGCTGAAGGAACTTTTGAGGTTAAGACTATGGGGTTTTCTAGATATAGAATCAGGTCTGCAAACAGAGATAGTTTGACTTCCTCCCTTTCTATGTGGATGCCCTTTATTTTTTTTATTGCCTGATTGCTCTGGCTAGGACTTCCAATATTATGTTGAATAGGAGTGGGAGAGAGGGCATCCTTGTCTTGTGCCAGTTTTCAAGGTGAATGTGTTCAGCTTTTGCCCATTCAGTATGATGTTTGCTGTGGGTTTGTCATAGATGGATCTTATTATTCTGAGGTATGGTCCTTCAATACCTAGTTTATTGAGAGTTTTTAACATGAATGGGTTTTAAATTTGATCAGAAGTCTTTTCTGCATTTATTGAGAGAATCGTGTGGTTTTTGTCTTTAGTTTTGTTTATGTGATGAATCACATTTATTGATTTGTATATTTTTAATCAACCTTGCATCCTGGAGATGAAGCCTACTTAATAGTGGTAGATTAATTTTTTATGTGTTGCTGGATTCACTTATCAAGTAGTTTGTTGAAGATTTTTGAATCCATGTTCTTCAAGGATACTGGTGTGAAATTGTCTTTTCTTCTTCTCTCTCTGTCAGGTTTTGGTATCAGGATGATGCTGGCCTTGTGAAATGAACTGGGGAGGAATCTCTCCTCAATTTTTTGGAATAGTGTCTGTAGGAATGGTACCAGCTCTTCTTTGTACATCTGGTAGAATTTGCCTGTGAAGCTATCAAGTCCTGGGCTTGTTTTGGTTGGTATGTTATTACTTATTCAATTTCAAAGCTCATTGTTGGTCTGTTCAGGGAATCGGTTCCCTCCTGGTTCAGTCTTGGGACGGTATATATGTCCAGGAATTTATCAATCTTTTATAGGTTTTCAAGTTTGTGTACATAGAGGTAGGTGTTCATAGTAGTTTCTGATGGTTGTCCGTATTTCTGGGAGTTCAATGGTAACATCCCCTGCATCATTTCTAACTGTGTTTATTTGGATTTTCTCTCTATTCTTCATCATTCATCTGTTTAGCAGCCTATTTTATTTTTTTTTCAAAAAAAAAACAACTCCTATATTTGTTGATCTTTTAAATGGTTTTTTACTGTCTCAGTTTACTTCAGTTCAGCTCTGATTTGGGTTATTTTTTGTCTTCTGTTAGCTTTGGGCTTGATTTGTTCTTCTCTAATTCTTTCTGTTGTGATGTTAGGTTGTTAATGTGAGATCTTTCTAACTTTGTGAAGCAGGTATTTAATGCTATGAATTTTCCTTCTAACACTGCCTTAGCTCTGTGTCACAGAGATTCTAACATGCTATATCTTTGTTCTCATTAGTTGCAAAAAACCTCTTGATTTCTTCTCTAACTTCATTATTTACCCAAAAGTCATTCAAGAGTATGTTGTTTAATTTCCATGTAATTGCATGGTTTTGAGCAATGTTCTTAGTTTTGACTTATATTTTTATTGTACTGTGGTTTGAGAGTGTGTTTGGTATGATTTCAGGTTTTTTTTGCATTTGCTGAGGATAGTTTTATGTCCAATTATGTGACCAATTTTAGAGCATGTGCCATGTGGCAATGAGAAGAATGTATAGTCTGTTGGTTTGCAGTAGAAAGTTCTGTAGAGGTCTGCCAGATCCATTTGGTCCAATGTTGACTTCAGTTCCTGAATATCTTTATTTTCTGCCCCTATTATCTGTTTAATACTGTCAGTGGAGTGTTGGAGTCTTGCACTATTATTGTATGACAGTCTGTGTCTCTTTGCAGGTTATCTAAGAACTTGTTTTATGAATCTGGGTGCTCCTGTGTTGGGTGCATACATATTTAGGATAATTAGGTCTTCTTATTGAATTGAACCTTTTACCATTATGTAATGCCCTTCTTTGTCTTTTTTTTTTTTTAATGTTTATTGGTTTAACATCTGTTTTGTCTGACATTAAGATTGCAATCCGTGTGTTTTTCTGTTTCCCATTTGCTTGGTAGATTTTCCTCCATCCTTTTATTTTGAGCCTCTGGGTGTCATTACATGTGAGATGGGTCCCTTGAAGATATGATAACAAAAGGTCTTGATTTTTCATCCAGCTTGCCATTCTACACCTTTTAAGTTATGCTGGCTTGTTTGCACGGTTGCATTGTAGTGTCACTGGTATGTATGCTTTTGTATTAGTGTGCTTTTGTAAAGTGTGCTTTTGTATTAGCTGGTAGTGATCTTTCTATATTTACTTCTTCTTTCAAGATCTCTTGTAAGGCAGGTCTGGTCATAACAAACTCTCTCAACATTTGCTGATCTGAAAAGAATCTTATTTCCCCTTTGCATAGAAATCTTAGTTTGGCTGGATATGAAATTCTTTGTTGAAGATTTTTTTCTTTAAGAATGTTGAATATAGGTCCTCAATATTTTCTGGCTTCCTGGGTTTCGCCTGAGAGGTCCACTATTAGCCTGATGGGTTTCCTCTTGTAGGTGGCCTACCCTTTCTATCTGCCTTTCACTTTCTTTCTTTCATTTTGACTTTGGAATATCTGATGATTATGTGTCTTACAAAGAATCTTCTTGTGTAGAATCTTGTAAGCGTTCTCTGTTATTTCTGGAATTTGACTGTTGGCTTCTCTAGCAAGGTTTGATAAATTTTCATGGACAATATCCTATATCCTGGATTTCCTATATTGATAACTGATATCTTAGACAAAACATTGAAATATGTTCTCTAAGTTGTTTGCTTTCTTCCCCTCCTTTTCAGCAATGCCAATGATTCACATAGATTTGGCCTCTTTACATAATCCCATATTTTTCAGAGGTTTTATTCATTCCTTATTATTAGTTTCCTTTACTTTTGTCTGACTGTCTTATTTCAGACTGCCATTATTCATGTTCTGAGATTATCTCCTTTGCTTGGTCTATTCTGCTGTTAATACTTGTGATTACACTGTGAAATTCTTGCATTGTGTTATTCAGCTCTGTCAAATCTATTAGGTTCTTTTTTTTTTATACAGGCTATTTCATCCTTAAGCTCCTATATCATTTTATTGTGAAAAATTTGAAATGTTTCATGAATTTGTATGCCATCATTTCACAGGGGTCATGCTAATGCTCTCTGTATCAGTGCAGTTTTAGTATATGTGTTGCCCAAGTGGGCAGTAAACAACATACTTCTAAATAACTCCTGGGTCAAATAAGAATTCACAAGGGAAATTAGAAAACATTTCTAAAAATGGCAAAACAAAGTATCAAAATTTGTGTGATGTATCTAAAGCAGTGTTTAAAAAGAAATTCGTAAGTTCAAATCTATATAATTAAAAAATAAAGAGGTCAAAAATTAGTAATCTACAATTCCATTTGAGAAGCTAAGAAAAAAAGGGGAAATTAAATACAAATTAAGCAGAAGAATGCATACATTAATGATAAGATCAGAAATCAACAAAGTAGAAAAAATAGACGTAACAAAGCCTACAGTTGATTATGTAAAAAAATTAATAATGCTGACCAATCTTATCATCAGCAAGATTAAGACAAAAAAGAGGAAACACAAACTACCAATAACTAGAATAAAAAATAGAATATCACTAAAGTTCCTATGGATATAAAAAATGATAAAGAAATATAAATAACTCAATGCCAATAGGTTTGAAAATTATACAAAGGCAATTCTTTGGAAAATACAAATTAGTGAAACTGACAAAAAAACTACATGTGTAACCTATTAAAAAGGAATTAAATGTTATTAAAATATTTTCCCAGAGAAGACTAGAGAGCCTACTGATTTTGAGGATGCATTCTACTAAGCATTTTAAGATGCAAGAATATCAATTGAATAAAAACTTCCAGATAATGGAGAAGCTAAGAGTTTTCTTCTGATTTTAAAAAGCTGAGATAATCATGATGCCAAAAGATCTCTGAAATCAAATTAAAGGCTAATAGCCCAAATGGAAAGATGTATAAATCTTATCACAAAATATTGACAAGTTGTAACCAGCAAAAAGTAAATATGTATACATCATGACTCTGTGGGTTGATTCCTACTCAAATCATGAATGCAATTCATCACATTAAAAATAGGAACAAAATCAACTTTTCTTGTAAACTTTTCAATTTATGCAAAATAATCATTTAACACAATTCAGTACATAGAATAGGAATACTCAGCAAAGTAGACAAAATGGGCATCTCTAATAAGACGCATCTGAGAAAAACCTCGAGCTAGCACCATACTTAAATGGTCAAACATTAGACACTTTAAGGAATAAAAAGTTCATCCATGATATTTTTTTCTGATTTTTTTATATCTTTATGTATAAAATTTCTATAAATAGAATTCACATATTTTAAGTGCAGGATTTAATTATTTCTGGTAAATGAATGGAATGATATGAGAACCATCACAATCAAGTTTTATTACACCTCTATCACCTCAAAGAAATTTCTCATGCTCCTTTGCATTACATCTGTGCCCCAATCCCCCAATCCCCATTAACTGCTAACTTTCTTTTACTGTTTCCCTTTTTTCTAGGATTTCATATAATCATACAGTTTGTACTCTTGTGTATGGCTTCATTCACTTGGTGTACTATTTTTGAGATTCATTCATGGTGGATGCTATTTGTATCAGTAGTTGATTTCTTATTATTGCTGAATAGCGTTCCAATGTATAGGTATACTACATTTTCTTTACTCATTAACCAGATGAAAGATATTTGAATGGTTTACAGTTTATAGCTATGGTAGATAATACTTTTAAGACATTCAAATACACATCTGTGTTTGACATCTGTTTTAATTTTTCTTAGCAGATAACTAAAATGGGAGGTGCTTGGTCAGTGGTATACCTTTTTAAGAAGTTATAAATCACTTTTAAAGTGCCTGTACCATTTTGCATTCCCACCAGCCAATATACGAAGAATCTAGTTTCTCTACATATTCATGGTATTGTCAGTTTTCTTCATTTTTAGTTATTTCAGGGAATGTGTAATAAAATCTCATTGTGGTTATAGCTGGCATTTTCCTAATGATTGATGATGTAGACCATCTTTTTATGTGTGTTGGTCATTCATATATCTTCTTTTGGGAAGTGTTTCTTTAAATATTTGACCACTATTTATTGAGCCATTTTTCTTATTGTTTAAGTTGTAAGCACTCTTTCTTTATACTGGATGCAATATATTGTTAGATGTATGCTTTGCAAATATTTTAAAACACTCTGTGGCTGCTTTTTCATTATCTTGTATCTTTTTGTAAGTGACACTTTTTTATTTCTTCTAAAATCTCATTTTTAAGTTGTTTTTATGATTTTTGCAAAAAAGAAATATATTAAATTATTTTAAAATGTATGTAAAATAAAAAGGAATTTAAAGAGTTTAAATATACATTTTAGAATAATTGTGTTAATTTCCACAGAACAATGCCAGGAATTTTACTGGAATTGTGTCAAATCTCTACATCACTTTGGGAAATTTGACATTTTATCTATATTGAGTCTTCAAATTCATGATCATGGTGTATTGCTCCATTTATTTAAGTCTTCTGCAATTGATCTCAGCTATATTTTATGATTTTTAGTGTGTAGGTCTTGAATATATTTTCTTAAACTTATTATTATTTCCATTTTTTCTGAAGCTATTTTCAATAAAATCAATTTAATTTTCTAATTTAATTTTCAGATTAATGATAGAAATAAAACTGATTTTTATATTGATCTTGTTAAAATCATGTATTAATTTCCATAGCTACATGCATGATTATGTTCTACATCCTTTACTCAAATATGAGTGAATATATTTTTTTATCTGTTCTTATTACACTGTCTAGAATGTCCAATATTGTTAAGTGGAATTGGTGTAAGCAGACAACTTTGCTTTTTCAGAAGGGAAGACAGTAGAGGGCATCAGTCTTACCATTAAGTAAAATGACAGCTTAGGTTTTTAATATGTCCTTTGTCAGGATGAAGAGGGTGATTTCTATTGTTTTTAAGAGTTTCCATGCTAAATACATGAATTTGTCAAACGTTTTATGTCTATTGATATTATCTAATATTTAATTTATTCAGTTAACATAGTGTATTATATTGCTTTTAAGATTTTAAACCAAGCTTGCATATACTTGGTAATACTTTAATTCTTGATGAGTTAGATTTACTGACATTTTGTTAAAGATTTTCACATCTTTGAGAGTCTGTGATATTGTTTCATAGTTATTTTGTTATTTTTTGCTTGTTCTATTGTTGTATGATGTCTTTTTCTGCCTTTGGTGACAAAGTGGTACTGACCTAACAAAATTAGTCAGAAAGTAATCTTTTCTCCTCTATTTTGTAAAAAAGGTGTCCAGGTTTGACATTAGTACTTTCATCATAGTTTTATAAAATTCAACAATGAAGTCACCAGGCCTAGACTTTTCTTTCAGGGAAGGTTTTTAATTAGTAATGAAATATTTTACTTGATATACAGACATTTACATTTTCCTGTTGTTTTTTGAATCAGTTTGGTAAAATAATTCAATGCCCACTAAGGTAATTACAATTGTTTTAAACATAAAAGAATTATATATATAATATATGTATGAGTATAGGCATATATACCTATATGTACACCTATATATGTATACCTATACCTATATATATACACATATGTGTACCTATATATATATATATATACACCTATATTCATATAGGTATATACGAATAATAATACATAATGTTTTAAAAATTGTACCCCCATATTTGCCATTTCCAGTACTTTTAGTTTCTTCCTCTATATATGAATTACCATCTAATGTAATCTTTTTCACACTGAAGTTCATTTAGTTTTTTTATTAAGTAGAATTATACTACCAATGAATTATATCAGTATTTTTTTGATTTGAAGTGTCTTTATTCCACCACTACTTGTAAAAAAAGAGTTCTGCTAAACATGGGATTTTTACTGACAGCTTTTATGTTTTTGTTTGTTTCCTCACTTTTTAGCAACCTGAATAAGTCATTGCAAGGTTTTCTGGCTTCTGTCATTTCTGATAAGAAGTTAACTGTTAATCATATCATTGTTTCCTGCAATTGAGGTTTAATTTTTCTTTTCCTTTGACCAAGCTTTTCATTTTTATGTTAGTACGTCTAGCTCTGTGGTTTTTTTTTCCTTCTTTTTCTTTTGGGTGTGTTTATCATATTTCAGATTGGATAAGTTTCTTGGGATCAGTATGGTTTTTGGTTTGCATTTTTAATTCAACTTCTTTTCAAATGATTTTCTGCCTTCTGCCCACCCCATCTTTTTCTGGAAAGCTATAAAATGTGTGCTAAAATATCTGATATTTTCCCACACATCTATGACTTAATTTTAAGTCAATTATTTTTCTTTTTATAATTTGAAATGAATATCTACTGATCTATTTTAATCAATTACTGATTTATTTTGCCTTATCAATTCTGCTTTTGAGTCATTTAGTGAAATTTTCATTTCAATTATTGTATATTATCTCAGAATTTAAAAAAATGTTGATACACAATGAGTACATGTATTTATGAGTTACATGTGTTATATTGATGCATGTATACAACATGTAATGATCAAATCAGGGTAATTGAGATATTCAGTGCCTCAAACATTTGTTATTTCTTTGTGATGTGAACATTTCAATTCTTCTAGCTATTTTGAAATATACAATAAATTATTCTTAGCTATAGTCATTCTACGCTGCTACTGAACACTAAAATTTATTACCTCTATCTAATTCTGTTTTTTTACTCATTAACCAACCTCTTTTCATCCCTCTCCTCCCTGAAACTTTCCCAGACTCTGGTAATCATCATTATATTCTCTACTTCGATGAAATCAACTCTTTAGCTCCTACATATCAATGATAACATGTGAAATTTGTCATTTTATTCCTGGCTTATTTCATTTAACATGATGACCCCCAGTTCCATCCATGTTGCTGCAAATGACAGAATTTCATTCTTTTTTTGTGATTGAATTATATTCCATATATAATACATTCTCTTTATTCATTTTTCTGTTAATGGGCACTTACTTTAATTTCATCTCTTCGTTATTGTGAAAAGTATTACTATAAACATCAAAATGCAGATATCTCTTTAACATACTGATTTTTTATTTGTATATATATAAATACACTTGAGATACATATATTTGTGTGTGTATATACACACACACACATTTGTGTATATATATACACACACACATTTGTGTATATATATACACACACACACATTTGTGTATATATATATACACACACACACATTTGTGTATATATATATACACACACACACATTTGTGTATATATATATACACACACACACATTTGTGTGTATATATATACACACACACACATTTGTGTGTATATATATACACACACACATTTGTGTGTATATATATACACACACACATTTGTGTGTATATATATATACACACACACACATTTGTGTATATATACACACACATTTGAGATACATACATATATATGGCAATGTGAGTTCTGGTTCACATGGCAGGTATATTTTTAATTTTTTAATAAAAACTCCACACTTTTTTCTAGAGTGGCTGTACTAATTTTCATTTCCACCAACTGTGTACCTGAGTTTTCCTTTCTTCATATCCCCATAAGCATCTGTTATTTTTTGTCTTTTTGATAATAGCCATTTTACTACCTCGTTTGATATCTTTATTATCCTTTGATATCTCATTGTGATTTTGATTTGTTGATTTTATAGTTTTGTAGTATAGATTGGCATTTTGCTGATGGTTAATTATGTTAAGCATTTTTTCAAGTGCCTATTAGCCATTTGCGTGTCTTCTTTTGATAAATGTCTATTCAGATATTCTGTCCATTTTTTAAAACAGATTATGTGGGATTTTTTTTCTATTGAGTTGTTTGATTTTTTAAAATAACATTTTGGTCATTAATCTATTGTCAGATAAATCTTTTCTTTCATTCTGCAGGCTGTATCTTTATTCTATTGACTGTTTCTTTGCTGTTCAGAATATTTTTGGCATGATGAAATTCAGAGGTTTCTGATGAAGTTCAGAAATATTTTGGCATGATGAAATTCTGTCTATTGTTTGATTTTTATTGCCTTACTGAAAATATCCTTGTGTAAATCGACGTCCTGAACCATTTCCAATTTTCTTATACTACTTCCAATATTTCCATTATTCCATTCCATTTCCAATATTTCTTCTACATTTCCAATGTTTTATTCTACTATTTTTGTAATTCCAGGTCTTACATTTAAGGCTTACATAAGTTTTGATGTGATTTTTGTATATGGCAAGAGATAGGAGTCGTTTCATTCCTCTACATGTGGATATCCAGCTTTTTTAGCGCAATTTGTTGAAGAGGCTATTCTTTCCCCACTGTATGTTCTTGGCACTGTTGTCAAACATTAGTTGGTTGTAAGTGTGTGAATTTATTTCTGTGTTCTATATTCAGTTCAATTGGGTTATGTGTTTGTTTTTTTGCAAGTATCATGCTGCTTTGGTTACTATAGTTTGTAGTATACCTTGACATCAGATAGTGTGATGCCTCCAGTTTTGTTATTTTTGCTGAAAATTCCTAGGCTATTCAGGGTTCTCTGTGACTTCATATAAATTTTAGTATTGCTTTCCTATTTCTGTGAAGATTGTCATTGGTATTTTCATAGGTATTGCATTCGATCTGTAGACCACTTTGGGTAGTATGAAAGTTATTAACAATATTAATTCTTCCAAACCATGAACATAGGATATCTCTCCTTTTTTTGTGTTCTTTTCATTTTTTATCAGTATTTAATAGTTTTATTGTATAGATTTTCACTTCTTTTATTACATTTATTCCTAGGTAGTTTATTTAGTTATTTTTGCAGCTATTTGTAAATTGAATTTCTTCCTTGATTTTTTTTCAGATTAATCGCTGTTGGTGTATACAAATGTTACTGATTTTGTAAATTGATTTTATAATCTGAACGTTTACTTTTTAAAAATTATTATTATTATTATTATTATTATTTTAAGACAGAGTCCAGTCCCAGGCTGGAGTGCAATAGTGCAATCTCCGCTCCGTGATCTCTGACTCCCGGGTTCAAGCGAATCTCCTGCCTCAGCCTCCTGAGTAGCTGGGACTACGGGCGCACCACCACGCCCGGCTAATTTTTGTATTTTTAGTAGAGACAGGGTTTCACCCCATTTGTTCAGGCTGCTCTGGAACTCCTGACCTCTTGATCCGCCGGCCTCAGCCTCCCAGAATGCTGGGATTACAGGCATGAGCCATTGCTCCCAGCCTAAAAATTATTTCTACCAGACTTTGGTGGGATCTTTAGGTTTTTCTAAATATAAGATTAAGTCATAAATATCCCAATGAGTCTGAAAGAATGGATGAATTCTAGCAAGGAGAACTGGCAAGGAGCTACCTGCTCTCGCTACAGGCCTCTGGAATTCAGGAAGGAGGAGACCCCTGTGCCACCAGGGACGTAGAGTTGGAAGGGAATACTATTTAGAGGAATGGAAGGAGCCCAGCGGGTTTGGAGCCAGAGCCTCTGTAGTGGAGCACAGCCAGGGATGGCGATTCCTCTGGGCCCCCCTGGCTCCCTTAAGAAACTTTAGCTCTAGAGGAGCTATTGCAACTGAACTCTGGAGGGCAGTCTTGCCCATCAGAAGGGGCCAGTCTGACCTGAGGACTCCTTGGTCTGCTGGCCTCTCCGGTGGCCCCAGCCTGGTTGCCTGCTTGCAGAGCAGCCTCAGGTGCCCTGGGGGCCTGCATCATAGCTTCTGTGCCAGGGGACCATGCCTGACAGGCAGAGAGCTTCAGCAAGCGGCCCTCACAACCATGCACCAGCCCACCCACTTCCTCCCTACACAGCAGCTTCCCCCGGCCCACAGCAGCTATCATACAGCTTTGCCGGGGCATGTGCACAGGAGTGGGTTTTGCCTTCTTTGCCCTGCCAGCGCACGTGTGTGAGCACTCTGCCTCGCCACTGCTGCAGTGGGAGTGTAGTCGACCTCCCCGCCCCAGCACCACACGATCACACTCAGAGCTTTGGCAGGCACAGAGCCAGCCAGCCCTGTTCCGTTCCTGCCAGTGCCCCTCCCAGCCATGGGAGTGAAATTATGCACAGAGAACAGCGGACCCTCCCTCTGCCCTGAGTGACCACCCCTGCCTGTGGCACACAGAAAAAGCACACAGACCTGCACCCTTCAGTGGCCCGCCTGATGCCAAAACCATCACCAGCATGACCATGCACGCAGTTCTCAGGAGGGGCACCCACCCCCCATCTCCCCTAAAGCCACATTTCTTCTGCTGTGGTGAGTGCCTCCGTGGAGACAGGGCCCCCCGGCCCCCACTAGCACCCTGCCACAGCCAAGGAGCATGCACCCTGCCATGCGCAATGGCTGCTGCTGGCACATGCAAATGAGGAGGAGTCCCGCTGTCACCACACTATAAATGCTTTGGCTGAGACCACCCATTGGAGTGTAGTGACCTAGTTCAGGAGCACATCAGCGCCCGTAGCACCGTGGATTCCTAACCTTGAGAAACCAGAGAACAAAGTCCAGGCACAATACAAGTCCCAGAGTTAGACCACGCAGTTCAGGAGATAGAAATTGAGCGCCGGCCACATGGAATCTTCCAGAAACAAAGCCATTTGACTAAATCCACCTTATACCACAATCAAACCTGTGAGGTCATCAAATAGGGTTTATATATATATATATATAAATAAAATATATGTATATATATAATAAAATATATATATATGTTATATATGTATAACATGCAAAGGTCAGCAACTGTAAAGATGGAAGGAACATAAGCCCACAAAGATGAGAAAGAATAACCACAAGAACCTTGACAACTCAAAAAGCCAGAATGCCTTCCTTCCTGCCAAAAACTGCACCACCTCTCCAGCAAGGGCTCTGAACCAGGCTGAGATGGCTGAAATGACAGAAATAGAATTCAGAATATGGTTAGGAACAAAGATCACTGAGATGCAAGAGTATGTTGAAAGCCAATCCAAGGGCGCTAAAATCACAATAAAACAATGCAGGAGCTGACAGACAAAGTAGCCAGCATAGAAAGTAATGCAACCAACAAGATAGAACTGAAAAACAAGCTACAAGAATTTCATAATACAATCACAAGTATTAACAGCAGAATACACCACATGAAGGAAAGAATCTCAGAGCTTGAAGACTGGCTTACTGCAATAAGACCATCAGACAAGAATACAGAAAAAAGTAATGAAAATGAATGAACAAAACCTCTGATAAATGTGGGATTATGTAGAGAGCAAATCTATGACTCACTGATGTACCTGAAAGAGATAGGGAGAGTGTAAGCAACTTGGAAAACGTATTTTAGAATATCATTCTTGAGAACTTCCCCAACCTAGCTAGAGAGGCCAATATTCAAATTCAGGAAATTCAGAGAACACCAGTAAGACACTACACAAGAAGATCAACCCCAAGACACATACATCAAATTCTTCAATGTTGAAATGAAAGAAAAAATGTTAAAGGCAACTAGAAAGAAAGGTCAGGTCACCTACGAAGGGAAGCCCACCTGGCTAACAGCAAATCCCTCAGCAGAAACCCTACAAGCCAGAAAAGATTGGGGCCAGTATTCAACATTCTTATTAAAAAGAAATTACAACCCAGAATTTCATATCTGGATGAACTAAGCTTCATAAATGAAGGAGAAATAAAGTACATTTTAGATAAGCAAATGCTGAGGGAATTCATCACCTCCAGATATGTCTTACAAGAGCTCCTGAGACTTAATTCTAAGACCTCAAACTATGAAACTACCACCAGAAAACATTGTAAAAATATTCATGATACTGGTCTGTGCAAATATTTTTTGGGTAATACTGCACAAGCACAGGCAACAAAAGCAAACATGGACAAATGGGATCACATCTAGTTAAGATACTTTTGCACAACAAAGGATACAATCAACAAAGTGGAGAGACAACCCACAAAATGGGAGAAAATATTTGCAAACTACAACTACCCCTCTGACAATGGGTTAATAACAAGAATATGTATAAGAAGCTCAAACAACTCTATTGGAAAAAAAAAACCTAATAGTCTGATCAAAACATTGTCGAAAGGTTTACATAGATATTTCTCAAAAGAAGACATACAAAAGCCAAACAGGCATATGAAAAGGTGCTCAACATCATGGATAATGAGAGAAATGCAAATCAAAACTACAATGAGTTATCCTCTCACCCTAGTTAAAATGATTTTATCCAAAAGACAGGCAATAACAAATGCTGGTGAGGGTGTGGAGAAAAGATAACTCTTCTACACTGTTAATGGGAATATAAATTAGTACAACCGCTATGGAGAACAGTTTGGAGGTTCCTCAAAAAATTAAAACTTAAGCTATCATATGATCTACCAATCCCACTACTGGGTATATACCCCAAATAATTTTATAAAATCAATTTATCAAAGAGATGTATACACTCCTATGTATGTTGCAGCACTGTTAACAATAGAGAAGATTTAGAAACAACCTAAATGTCCATTGACAGCTGAATGACTAAAGGAAATGTGGTTCATATACACAATGGAGTACTATTCAGTGATTAAAAAAAAGAATGAGATCCAGTCATTAGCAACAACATGGATGGAACTGGAGATCATTATGTTAAGTGAAATAAACCAGACACAAAAAGACAAACATTGAATGATCCCAATATTTGTGAGATCTAAAAATAAAATCTATTAAACTTATGATCATAGAGAGTAGAAGGATGGTTATAAGAGGCTGGGAAGGGTAATGGTTTGTTGGGAGGGACAAAGGGATAGTTACTGGGTGCAAAAAAATAGAAAGAATGGATAAGACCTACTATTTCATAGCACAATAGGGTGATTATACTCAAGAATAACATAATTGTATATTAATCCCAGCAATTTGGGAGGCCAAGGTGGGTGGATCACCTGAGGTCACGAGTTTGAAACCAGGCTGGCCAACATGGTGAAACCTCATCTCTACTAAAAATACAAAAATTAGCCGGGCATGGTGGCAGGCACCTGTAATCTCAGCTACTCAGGAGGCTGAGGCACGAGAATCACTTAAACCCAGGAGGCAGAGGTTGCAGTGAGCTGAGATTGCGCCACTGAACTCCAGCCTGGGTGACACAGCGAGACTCCATCTCAAAAAAAAAAAAAAAAAAAAGTAGAACTATCTCAACTTAACAACCTAACATCACAAATCTAGCAGAAGACAAGAAATAATCAAAATCAGAGCTGAACTGAAGGAGATTGGAAAACAAAATACCATTCAAAAAATCAATGGATCCAGGAGTTAGTTTTTTGAAAAAATTAATGAAATAGACTACTAACTAGACTAATAAAGAATAAAAGAAAATAAACACAATTAGAAACAACAAAGGATACTACCACTGACCTCACAGAAATATAAATAACTATCAGGGAATATTATGAACACTTCTATGCACATAAACTGGAAATTCTAGAAAAATGAATAAATTCCTGGACACATACACCCTCTCAAGACTGAGCCAGGAAGAAATGGATTCCTTAAACCAATAACAAGCTTCAAAATGGAATCAGTTATAAATGGCCAACCAACCAAAAAAGCTGAGAACAATCTCCATCTATATCCATGTTGCTGCAAGGGACATGATTTTTGTTTTTTATTGTTGTTGTTGTTTGTTTGTTTGTTTTAATGGCTGCCTAGTATTTTATGGTGTATATGCAACTCATTTTCTTTACCCAATCTACTGTTGATGGGCACCTTGGTTTATCTCATGTCTTTGCTATTGTGAAGAGTACTGCAATGAACACAAATGTCATGTGTGTGTCTGTTTGATAGAATGAATTATTTTTGGGGGGTATATACCCAGTAGTGACATTTTTTGATCAAATATTAGTTCTGTTTTAAATTCTTTGAGAAATCGCCAAACCGTTTTCCACAATGGCTGAAGTAGTTTGTGATTTCACATTTCTTGACTTAAAGTCTATTTTAGCTGATATAAGTATAGCCACTCCTGCTCTTTTTCCCTTTCCATTTGCGTTGAATAGCTTTTGCCATACCTACATTTTTTGGCTTTGCATGTCTTTATAGATGAGGTGATATTCTTGAAGACAGCAACTGTTTGGTCTTATTTTTTTAATCCTTTCAGCCACTCTATAACTTTTAATTGGTTAATACCATCCACTTCTATTCAAGGTTCTTATTGATAAGAGTTTACTATTGCCATCTTGTAATTTGTTTTCTGTGGGAATTTTTTGGTAGATTCTTAATTCACTTTTTTCTCTATTATTATCCTCCTTTGTGGTTAAGGTTAAGTGATTTTCTCTAGTAATATGTTTGATTCCATGCTATTTATGTTTACTTTATCTATTATAGGATTTTTTTGTGGTTACCATGTGGCTTACAAAGAGTATCTTATAACAGGTTATTTGAAACTATCAACAACTTTGATCTCAAAGAAAAGTATCGAAAGCAAATCCTACACTTTTAATACTACAGCCCTATATTTTGACTTTTGTTGCTTCATTTTACTTTTTTTGTGTTGCCTATCTCTTAAGAAATTATTGTAGTTATGTTGTTTTCAATGGTTTTGCTTTTGGTCTTTACAGTTTGATATGTGTTTTACTTACCAAAATTACAGTATTAGAATATTATGAATGTCTCTGCTTTCTTATTTTACTAGTGAGTTTTATACCTTCAGATTTTTTGTGTGTTACCTGGTAGCATCCATTATTTTTAGATTGAAGAAGTCCCTTTAAATTATTGTATGAGATATCTAGTTTGGTCAATTCCTTCAGCTTTTGTTTATCTGGAAAAGTATCTGTCCTTCATGTTTAAATAACAGCTTTGCTGGGCTACAGTATTCTTGGTAAGCAGGTTTTTATTTCCTTCAGTAGTTTGAATACAGCATCTTACTCTCCTCTGGTCTGCAAGTCTTCTGCTAAGTAATCTGTTGAAAGCCGTACAATGACTCCGTTTCTTGTGTTAGTTTCTTTTCTCCTGCTGCACAGAATTTTTTTTTAATGTTTGGATTTGCTAATTTGATTATGACATAACTTGGGTAATTCTTCTTTGTGTTGAAAGTAATTGGTGATTTCTGGGATCCCTATGTGTGGGTGATTTTGTCTCCCTCTTCTTTTTCTAGATTTAAAATATGTTTGTTATTTCCTTAAATATGCTTTTCAAGCTTTTTCTATTTTAATCTTCTTAAGGAATTCCAATTACATGGAAATTAGTTTACTTGATGGTGTCCCATAAATTTTGTATGCCTTTTTCATTGTTTTTAATTCTTTTTTTCTCTGATTAGATAATTTTATATGTTTTGTCTATAAGCTTGCTAATTAATTCCTGTTTGATCAAGTCTTTCTAATGAGGTTTTTATTTAAGCTCTTGTATTACTTATTTCTAAGATTTTCTTTGGGATTTGTTTTTAATTTATTTCTCTGTTGAATTTCTCACTTTCATCCTGAATTGACTTTAAAATTTTATTTACTTTTTCATCCATTTTTTAAAAATGATTTTCTGATCTTTCAGAGGATGATTCTGATTTCACTGTTAGAAATTTCACAGATCTTCAGTTCTTCTGAGTTCATTATTGGAGCTCTTGGTGGTGTTTCTTGTTTCTTTTGGTGTTGTCATATTTCCCTGACTTTTCACAATTCTTGCATTTTTACATTGATGACAGCCCATTTGTAGAGACAGCCATCTCTTTCAGTTTTTGCAAGTGTTCTTTGGTGATGTTAGACGTTTACTTTCTAGTATCAGAGCATAAATGCTGGCCTTTACTGTTTTCCATTCTGGAAAAACTTATAGTGATCACCAGAACTAAATCACTGCACTGGAGCTGAATCATTGTCTTGTCATCATATCTTTGTCCAGGGAAGACTTAAAGTGAGCACCAGAGCTTAATTACTGTCCTGAACTATATTGCTTCCCTGCCATTGTTTCCCAGTCTGGAGAAGCGTTAAGCAGGCACCAGAACTTAATTCCACAATTTTGTTTCCAAACCAAGGGAAGGCTCCACCAGAGCTTCTGAGATTTGTGAAAAATCTAGCTAGGAGTTTGGGCCTCCATTTAAATTGTGTCCCCTGAAGTGCCTTGATATCAGCTAGTATTTTCAACATGGTTTCCCTGCTGATTGAAGTGTTGAGTAACCACCAAGATCTGCATACCGGTCACTGTGATCAGCATCCTTCTCTTTGTCCCCAATTCATCCCAGGTAGTCTAGACCTCCTTGCATTCTCAGTGGCTCCTGTGGGATGGTATGGGAGTGACCTTACCATGAAGATTCCTAAACAAGCAGGGAGATGGAACATCTACTCCAATTTCCTCCTCTCACCTTGGCAACCATAAGTCTAAGAATATTATCTGTGAGTGGCATTATGCCAGGTTACAGGAGGGGTTGGCACAGACTGAAATGATTATTTTTTTACTGGTTGTAACTTCTCTCAATTAGACTTCCCTTTAAAGTTCTGGTGTATTTAGGCTGGTATTCTTTTTTTTGAATCGTTTCTAGTTGTATTTTTTTAAGGTTAGTAATACTGGGTGACTCTTCTATTTGGCCATCTTACTGACATCACATTTATATCCACAACTTCTGTTTGAGATTCCTAACTTGATTATTTTTTGTATATTTACTGTTAGTTCTTTGAAGTATTAATAAAAGCTGCTTCAAAGTATTTTTCTCCTAACTCTAAGTTGGAATCAACTTCGATTGACTTTTTTAAACCCTTGCATTTGTATCAATTTTTTTATTGTCTAGTAATTTCTTGGTAAATTTACTAGTCATTAAACATTGTATGAGCATTGTAGATAATACATTGTAGCAACTCTTGATTTTGTTTTGTTCTTCAGAAGTTTGTTTATTTTTTGCTTTAGAAGGGAATCAGCTTGTCTCAACTCAAACTGTGAACATTATCTCCGTCATGGGATGCATAGTTTAGTGTGGTTCTCTGGAAATATCTCTTGTTCTCAATTTATCAGTAAGTCAATGCTTTGTTTGAGTGGAGATTATAGTTAGATACTAGAATCCAGTAAAGCTTATTCTTTACTGCATGACTTGTGGTTAGGTTGAGGGAAACGTCTAAAGTTGTTAAAAATTCAAAAATATCACTAGTGTTTTAATTTTTTCAGGCTCTCTAGGATCTTCTGGTGGCATATATATTTCAGCAGAGAGAAATGTGTGGGGAGTTTCTTAACTCAGCCTATCTGTGCCTTTTTTTCTTCCAAAATTGTCCCTTTAAATTTCTAGCTGTTCTTCTCCTCTCTGAACTAAGTCCCCTATCTCTACCACTAAAACTATAGGTCTTTGTCGCCTATTTTCTAAGGGGTGAGAGTGTCCTTGGGCAAGAAGATCACAAACTCACTTTCTGCTCTGATGCAGCAGTGTTCTATGAATAAACAGTTATAAAATTGTTGCCTGCTTGGGTTGATTTTCTAGTGGCTTAAAATTCGTATTTTTATTTTAAAAATTTTATCCCATCTTACATATGGTGAGATTAATGCCAACATCTTTTCATGTGGCCATAACCAATGTAATATTTTAATTAAACTACCTCTAAATCTCTGCACATGCCTTTCTCTAATCTTTAGCAAAAAACTTCAGTTTTGCTTTTTAAAAAATATTTTTTCTCTACAAAATTTTTTTAAAAAGCAAAACCATATATGCTTTATATTATCTATCTTTTAAAATAAAGCATATTTATATGTGTTTTATGTCTTTAAGATCTGATATAAATGTTACTTTTTCTGGGAAGCCTTACTGTATTTCCTTAGAAATATTTACTTGGCTCCTCATCTGGATTTTCATAGAAATCCATTTATTGTCTGTTTTAGCAGATTTCATTCCTCATTATAATTACTATTATGGTTACCTATTGTCTGTATTTAACCACTAATAATGTAGATATTCCTTATAGAGGGACATGTGACTTGTACACCATATGCATTTAATATGTGATTGCATAATTTATGGTTACATGCAACTAATTCCTGGCATCTTACAAAGGGCATTTCAGTTGCCATCTTTTCTTTAAAATTAATAACTATATGGTTTTGAGTAAATTATTGAAATGCTTTTTCTGGATAATCTTTCCCTGTGCCCTTTGGATCCATGTATACTCATGTTTACTTCCCATTTCTATTATTAATTGTATAACTTCATGCATGTTACTTATTTTTTGTACTTTACTTTCTTCACCCAAAATGGAAAATTGATACCTCACAGAATTTTTGTAAGAATCATGGAAATATCATATACAGTGTTCACTATATATACCAGGGACATGATTGGTGCTGTTTAATTTGAACTGTTTTCTGCAATTCAGTGCTGACCATGTTTCTATGTCCCAGGCATAGAAAAAGAAAAACATGAAACTCTCAGCAATGTCATGTTGATGCATGGGAAACACAAGAATCCCAAATTATCTGCCAGGTATCTACTATTGCAGAAGTTCTTTAAAGTATATGTATAGTGAACTCATTGCAGAAAAAATACAGACTCTATAGCACACTTCTTGTCCTTATACTGGTTATCTAAGATTGAACATATGTGTTTATGGTTTGTCAGTGACATGCTTAATTACATTATTAACAGACACAATGTCACTGGTAATTTTCTCCAAGATTCCTCAAAGCTCAAAAGCATTTGAAAGAGATTTTAGTATTTCTGTTCCTACTCTGGAAAAATAACCTATAATTTAACATTGTAAACCAATTGTGCATCTCAAAGATCACTATTATTGCCTTGTTTTCTGATAGTTTCCTCCTCCCATGAGCTCGTGTGGGAGGGAAAAGAAGTAGTGGACCTGAAATCCCCCAAATGTGACAATGTGGCCAGTAATGTGCCAGTATGTGACCAGTAACGTGCCATCATATTTGCTTTAACCCTCACAATAAATCTGAAAGACAAATATTATTGACCATTTTATAGCAGGGAAAGTGGTACAGAGAAGTTAGCCCTGTTGCTTAAAGTCACGCAGCTTTGAAGAGCAGAATTAGGGTTCAGAGTCAAGCCTTTTAAATCTGAAGTTTGTGACTCTTTCTTCTAAAACACCACTTAAATGAAGGACTTTGAACAAATGATGCCATATTGTAGTAGACCTAGCAATAACACTTTGATTCATGCTGTGCCAAATGACTATCTTTGCGATATATAAAACAACATGACATGACTGTGACATAGTCATTTAAAAATATTTGTAAAGCCACCACAAAAATGCCTTTTATAATTTCAATTGTGAATAATGCCAAGGATGTTAACTCTTGAAATGTTAACTTGTGTGTATACTCATGCTGTGTGCATATTAATATAAGCTTATTTTATATACATAGATCTAATACTTTTCAAATGCCATTGTTTTCACTAGATTGAACTGTCATCTGCTTTAATAACATGAAATTCTTATTTCATCGCAGTATCACAAACAGCTACACTATGTTTTTTTGACAAGCTGTATTTTTACTTTATGCTTTATTCTTGAAGCTTCAAAAATTGATACCAGTTCTTTTCAAGACAATGTTTTCAACACAGTGGGGTAAAAATATTTTTTCTTCTTATATTATCGAGTAAAATTCTAGGTGATAGAGTTCAAATATAAACTTTGTCTCCACTCATAACTCAGAAGCTTGTGGAATGCCTTGATAGTTTGGCAAACATGTTGTAAACAGTCATACTATGTATTCACAAATGCATTCATATTTTAAATGTGTATTTTCTTGTTTGTGTTTCTGGTTTTTAAATATTGTTATTCTTGATTCAAGTATCTGATAAAAACTTGTAATTTTTTTAAGTGTATGATAATGTTTTTAACTCTATGTCTTTTCACATAAAAAAGGCATAGAAATTTTTCACAGAGTGAAAAGACAGAAAGTTAAAACACATCATCTATGCCTCTAGAACTTAAGTAGAGCCTACATTAATTAAAAATGGATACTTACAAAAATGTACATTTTTTCATTAACGTACTAAATACATAACTAACAACTAAATATATAAAAATGTGAGATCATCTATATATTTGCATGTTCATACATATGTATATATCATGTATATATGTATAATATGATACCTTATATATATATAATAGTTATGAATACTCACATTTATCAAGCAATTATTACATGACAGATACAAATCCAGATTTTGTGTGGTAAGAAGTTTAAATAACTTAGAAAAACTTCTGTAGGTAAAAATAAACTACAAAATGAGAAATACAAAATTAAGTATGAATATGAATATTTACTTGGAATAAGAAAATAAATCATTTCCAGTTACATAATTTCAAAAATCTAACAAATCTAAAACATGGACAATTACAGAAAAGTAATAAACTTTATTACAATAGCTCTAAAATCTACTTTTTTTGGTTTTATGTTCTTTGATTATTTCTTCATATGACAATTATTTTGTCATTTTTTTTCTCAAAGGGAGAAGAGAAAGGTAATTCCATCTTTCCGTTAGGATGACTGGTTTTATTTAATGATAGTTTAGAAAAGATTCTCTCAGCCTAATAATTCATCTTTGGTAATGCCATGTAGTTTTTTGGATTGTTGTCAATTTTGGAAAAACTTTCACAAAATTTCTTTCATATATTATTGTAAGATTTCAGAGTATTTTAGGTATTTTTGTGCAGTTACTCATCTTCAATATTCTTTGAATTAATAATACCTATTAAATAATTTGTCATTTCTGTTTCCTTACTGCAGTGGCTTACATCAGTATTTTGTGTTGAATTCATTAAAAAAAAAACAATTTTTTCCGCTGTGAAAAAATCTTCATTAATTAATTGGACTCTTAAATTAGTCAAGCCTATATATTATTTGTAATAAATCTTTTGCTTAATGAATTGCTGACTTTGGAATGACCTGAAAATTATTTTAATTCACTTCTCATTGCTACATTAATTTCTACTGAATTTATATAACAACACATGCAAACATTGTTTTATTTTATATTTCACTTATAATTGTATATCTTGCTTTATCAAATATTTCTGACAGAAGAAAGAAATCTATTTTCACTTGGCGTTTAGGAAAAGTAAATTTTTGGCTTACCATTTTGCATGTTATTAAAAGAACTGCTTATTGGTTTGCTTTTGGGTTCCTTTGTTTTTTCTCCACTATCCACATACTTCTCTTGCCATGGGCCAGAGGACACTTTCTCATATTATGACTCAACCTCTGGCCTGTCTTCTAGAGGTTAAAATTCTGGGCTAGTTTGCAGAGTGAGCAGTAGCAAGAATTTTTCTTGAAGCCATTTCTATACTTTCATGGCTTACATATCTACCATGAATTCCATGACTAACTATATGTAACCATAAAGCAAATGACTTCCATTCACAAGAGTATATCCCATGAAATCCAGACAAATTATTGTCCTAACACAAATTCCCCTTAGCAAAATTTCCCATATAGTAGATATCACTCCAATGGTATCATAGAAAAGGGAAAGTATAGTTAATGAGAAGAATAAGTGAAAAAAGTGATAGGTCTTCATTAACTCTAAATAACCCACTTATTTATTTTCAAAATTTTGCAAAAATCCTAACACTTTGCCAGGACCTCTCTAGGGCACTTGAAATATATATTATTTTCATGATAAAGTTACCCTATTTATAGTTCACATAGAGTATTTTCATATATTCCACATAGAATTTATTCTACGTATTCCACATAGAGTGTTTTGTCTAATCCTCATACACATTTTTTGAGGATAAACTGCTTTAGAAATAAACAAGCATATTGAGAAAGAGAGAGAGAAACTGAGTGACTTTCAAAATTATAGCTAGAACCCTGGCAATTTGATTCTGAAGTCTATTGTCTTGTCTCTGCCAGGCATTTTTAATTGCATAGGGAAAAGTGACTTCAGAGCATGTCAGTGGTTATGATTTGTTTTGCATCTGATCAAGTTAACCATTGATTGTGTTAAGCTTCGTTTAGATTTAGATTCTCTTCACTCACACAGAACTGAAGTGTGTAACAGCCTCAACTTGCCTTAACCTAGGTAATCCTTTTATCCATAACAAGCATGAGGACTAGAAAAAATGCAGATACGAAGCTAATTGAAAGAAGAGCAGATTCAATGTTAAGATGCATTTTGCTATATACCCATGAAAATAAATAAATTACAGCCACATTCATCTACATAGATAAACATAATGAAGATGTTTACCATTAAGAGGAAGTTGTTGAAGTTTGTAAAAACTATGATTCCATTTATATAAACTTCAAAATATAGGCTCTGTATGTGTGTGTGTGTGTGTGTGTGTGAATAGAGCATGGAAATGAAAATGATAATCCCAAAATTCAGGATAGTGGTTGTAAGGTTGGTGGGGAAAGGAGAATAGAATCACAGAAATGAACAAAGGAAACTTCAAAGATATTGGTGCTGTTTATTTTATTGTTATTTCATAAGGCTTAGAGACATGTTTTAAATATCTTAGTTGTTAAATATTTAATTGAAACAATCAACATTTCAATGGGATTTGAAATAATTAGGTGGGTAGTGGGACAGTTTTGGGCTGAGAAATACCAAGCAAAAGAAATTAGGCAGAGGTAGCATAATTGGGTGAAATTGGGAGCTTGACAAAAAGTTTTCAGGCTTGGAGATTCTTATTCTGAGGATATCTTCATGAAAAAGCACATCTAAATGTAGGTCAGAATTTGAGAGAATGGACTCATTGAAATGCCCAAGTGAGGCAGAAACATCAATGTCCATTGCTCAAGTTGAGTCATATATCCCCAATAAAAACATATTAGTTTGTTTTCAAGCTGCTGATACAGATATACCCGAAACTGGGAACAAAAAGAGGTTTAATTGGACTTACAGTTCCACATGGCTGGGGAGGCCTCAGAATCATGGCAGGAGGCGAAAGGCACTTCTTACATGGCAGTGGTAAGAGAAAAAAAATGAGGAAGAAGCAAAAGCGGAAACCCCTGATAAACCCATCAGATCTTGTGAAACCCATTCACTCTCAAGAGAACAGCACCTGAAAACTGGCCCCCATGATTCAGCTACCTCCCCATGGGTCCCTCCCACAACACATGGGAATTCTGGAAGACACTATTAAAGTTGAGATTTGGGTGGGGACACAGCTAAACCAGATCAGATAATAAAATAAGAATAGTTCTACAATTACCACTGTGCTAGTGGCAAGTAATTGGGGGCAATTTAGGGAACTAATGAGCAGACATTGCATTATTTGGCAGCATTTCATTTGCTATCGGAAGATATATCTAAAATGTTTACTATACAACCGAAATAATGCCAGGTCCTGTACTAAGATATTGAGGAAACAGCCACATAGATCCTGTGATTTTTCAGGGGCATAAATTGTGTTGCCTTTCAGAAAACATGCTCCTTAGGAGATGAAAAATAAGGCAATAGCCTAGTTACTGAATTACTGGCACAAATAACAATATCTGGTTTGATAAATTTGTGTTAGGAGCTAGAGATCCCAATTACAAGGGGAGTTATTGCTACAAACTCAAAAATTGAGGACCTAGAATTTAAGCTAGAATGCTAGTCATTGGTGATCTGGTGTAAAAAGATTAGAGAAGGAACAACAGCAATATGATAATTGAAGAAGGAAAGCTTCAATATTGAGTTTGTAAACAAAAGGCTAAGATTATTTTTAGGATTAAAACAAAGTAGAACAGGTTGTCATGAAAGACAGGGAGGATTTAAGTTCTTTTCATTGCTGAGATTAGTTACATATACGTATGCATTTAGGTGTGTGTGTGTGTGTTTGTGTGTATATTAATTAGTGTAGGGATGGGGGATTAAAATAATGTTGCAACAATGCATTGAAACTAAGTTGGTTTAAAGAAATGTAAAACTGAATTATTCATAAAACAATGAAATAATGCCCACAGTGTCAGTAGATACACACACCTCTTCCAGCCCATAGATTTTTTTCCTTGTAACTGTTAAAATAGGCACCCTTTTTGTTTATGTTTGGTGATATATGTTCATCTTTTTTTTTTTTTAATTTTTGTTTTTTTAAGTATTTATTGATCATTCTTAGGTGTTTTTCCTAGAGGGGGATGTGGCAGGGTCATAGGATAATAGTGGAGAGAAGGTCAGCAGGTAAACACATGAACAAAGGTCTCTGGTTTTCCTAGGCAGAGGTCCCTGGGGCCTTCCGCAGTGTTTGTGCCCCTGGGTACTTGAGATTAGGGAGTGGTGATGACTCTTAACGAGCATGCTGCCTCCAAGCATCTGTTTAACAACGCACATCTTGCACCGCCCTTAATCCATTTAACCCTGAGTTGACACAGCACGTTTCAGAGAGCAGGGGGCTGCGGGCAAGGCCATAGATCAACAGCATCCCAAGGCAGAAGAATTCCTCCTCCCAGACAGGGCCGCCGGGCAGAGGCGCTCCTCACTCCCCAGACGGGCGGCCGGGCAGAGGCGCTCCTCACCTCCCAGACGGTGCGGCCGGGCAGAGGCGCTCACTTCCTAGACGGGGCGGCCAGGCAGAGGCGCTCCTCACCTCCCAGAGGAAGGGCGGCTGGGCAGAGGTGTTCCTCACATCCCAGACGATGGGAGGCCGGGCAGGGGCGCTCCTCACCTCCCTGACGGGGGCGGCTGGGCAGAGGTGCTCCTCACTTCCCAGATGGGGCGGCCAGGCAGAGGTGCTCCTCACTTCCTCACTTCCCAGACGGGGCGGCCGGGCAGAGGCGCTCCTCACTTCCTCCCAGACGGGGTGGCGGCCGGGCAGAGGCGTTCCTCACTTTCTCCCAGGCGGGGTGGCAGCCGGGCAGAGGTGCTCCTCACCTCCCAGATGGGGTGGCCGGCCAGAGGCGCTCCTAAGTTCCCAGACGGGGCGGCCAGGCAGAGGCGCTCCTCACTTCCTCCCAGACGGGGTGGCGTCCGGGCAGAGGCGCTCCTCACGTCCCAGACGGGGCGGCAGGGCAGAGGCGCTCCTCACCTCCCAGACGGGGCGGCCGGGTAGAGGGGCTCCACACTTCCTCCCAGACGGGGTGGCGGCCGAGCAGAGGCGCTCCTCACCTCCCAGACGGGGCGGCCAGGCAGAGGCGCTCCTCACTTCCCCGACGGGGTGGCTGGGCCTAGGCGCTCCTCACATCCCAGACGATGGGCGGCCAGGCAGAGGCGCTCCTCACTTCCTAGACGGGGTGGCGGCCGGGCAGAGGCTGTAATCTTAGCACTTTGGGAGGCCAAGGCAGGCGACTGGGAGGTGGAGGTTGTAGCGAGCCGAGATCATGCCACTGCACTCCAGCCTGTGCAACATTGAGCATTGAGTAAGCGAGACTCCGTCTGCAATCCCAGCACCTCGGGAGGCCGAGGCGGGCAGATCACTCGAGGATATATGTTCACCTTTTTACATAGCCCATGAAGCAATTATAGTAATGTATCATAGTTTCCAGTATATAGTATGCTAATACTTCATTTGCACTTTTTTTTTGTCCACTCTTCACCTCTCTCTACCTTGCTCTATGGCCAGGGAGGCTGATATGAATGGACTGCATCAGTGAGCATTTTTGCTTCTGGCTTGTGGTTGTGTTTCTAATAAAAGCCATCAACAGGAGATCAAAAGACAGAAAGATAGTACAAACAGGGCATTTAGTTTTTAGTTCCCTCCAGCTGGGCCATTTTGGTCTTTACCAAAGCCACAGCTCCTGTCAAGCTACATTATCCAGAAACTACAACTGTGATCACTGGGTGACAGTCATTTCTCCTTCCTCTTTCCCCTTCAGGCCTAGAGGAGGCAAGATCTCTTTTGCTGCAAGCCCCAGAGCGCTTCACCAATTGTTGGTCATCTGTAATTTTGCCCACACTTTTTATCAGTTTCTTTACTAAACTCTCCTAAATTACCCATTTGAGGGTGACACCTCTTTTCAGAAAACAATCTGATATACAAAATATACAAATGTTAATATTTGCATGTAAGTTTTCCTTTCAAATTAAATGAGATAACAGTCCTGCTTTACTGACCATGGTTAAACCACCTGAGATAGCTGAGATAATTATTTGGCTCTGGGGTTGATTTCAACAGGAATGAAGTATAGAATGGGGGGTAAAAACATGGACCCCAGAGCCCCTAACTGACACATCAAAAGCACAGGCAAAATTTTACTATTTTTATTTGTATTTCACTCAATAAAAAGTGAAATGTTTTTAATGACTATAATTATCCAGGGATAAAATAGCGTCCTTTTGAGATAATGCATACATTTTGTTGGAAATGTTCAAGCAGAGGCCCAATCAACATCATCAAGTCTTTCTGAGAACTATTGTCATACTTGGTAGAATTTGAACTTCATTTGTTCTCAGGTCTCTTCTTGCTCTCTTTTGATTATTTTAAGATACTATTTGCCTGTCTTTCTAGAACAGGTTACTAAAATGTTAGGAAATGACTGTAATAATCCTAATCATGGCATGATATAAATTGAGCCTTTTGAGAATAAAAATCCCATTCTCAGGGAAGACATTTGCAAAATTTGGAGATAGTGTACTACCTATTTTTAGTACCATTTTTATTTTTTCAAAACAAAAAAGTAAATTATAGCACACTTTATTGAAAGATAAAGGCCACAAGGTAGAAGATACTCTAAACTTTGCAGGTATTATGGGAGAAGAGAGAAAAGAAACTGATATTTTTGTTACACTATTACAAAGTCAGAAACTTCATATATCATTTTAATGTATTTATCAGATTAATAGTAATTTAATATAATTTGGATTTTAATTATATGTAGTTCTTCTTCTCTTTAAAATATGAACTTACTTGGTCTTTTATCAATTCTTTTAAAATTTATATGCCAAATCCAAGAAACATAGAATACAACATATGTTTTGAACAAGTATATTTCTAACTTAATGATTTAGGAAGGAAACGTGACTTCTCCTGCTGTCAAAACCAGCATTCTTCTTCTAGGTTTATGCAGTGAACCTATGCAATAATCCAATATCACCTAAATCACTTGGGCATGCTGCCATCAAGTTGAAAATCATATTTTACACAATGGTGCTTTCCTTCAAAAAATGAGAAAACAATAAATTTGCCTTACATTATGGGGAGAGTCTTAAGAAATACTATCAATGAAAGAAGTCAGGGCCTGTTGTAGTTGCAGTTATAAAACTCATCAGCATCTTAACCATTCCAAGTGTCGAAAATCAAAAGCAGGTAGACAGCTTTCCTTTCAGAGACAGGATGAACTTTCTCACTGTGTGGTTCCCTTTGCTCTAATTAAATGCATCTCTGATATCTCTGGAATTGCAACCTTTTTGAATTAAAGTGTCTCTGTTCATTATTTAACTCTGAGTCCCTGAAAAGACAGTCTCATGTGGTATGTTCTCTGTAGGTACTAATTTATGATTGGCATTCTGATGGAGAGCTGTCAGATGGTCTTCTTTCTCCCCTCCTCTTCTACATTGATTTATTGGTAGGAGGAAGCTGCAATTGCAGTGGCAACTTTTTCCATTTAGACTTCACAGATACAGTGCACACCACTTCCAATGATTAAACAGAATGCAACTGACAGGTTTTCATTACTGAATCATAGAGAGGAGACGACACATTTTTTAATGGCATTGGCTTTTCCTTTCTTGGATATTTAGGTCACAAGTGAGTACAATTTTGGCAGCTCCATTCTTATCCCGATTTGGACATATAAAAATCTTCTAATTTGGCACCCTAAGTGCCAAATATTGAATGGCAGCTTTAGTTTCAGAGTGATGGATGATCCAAATGAGAGGCCCATTATAAATCATGTGCATTCTGAGAGATATGGAAGGAAAGCTTCAAGTACTTGCTCAAACTCTACCTGATACCTGCTGGAATAAATATTGTCCTTAATGACTTTTTACAGAAGAAAATAGGTCAGACATATTTTAACACACAGATAAGCAGGGCAGGATTGACAATAGATCTTATGTCAACCCAACCCCTATTCTTCAGTCTATTTTTGTTTCTGCTTAAGTGCTTTTAGCCACTGGCAGAGCTAACAAATGTTTTGACCTAAGATGGAGAAATGCAGAATTTAGTAGTACATGTCTATGGCAATTCAATTGATTTGACTCAATTCAGGTTAATGGAATATGATCTAAGATCGTGAGAACTGAATTCAATGAAAGTGATCTCTGGGTTTCTGTTGATGGCTTGAGTGTTATTGCTTAGCAAACCTATGCAAGGAGATTTTATATATCTAACTTAAAGGGGCTATTCTTGAAAAATAAGTGGTTATCTTTGACTAGTTGTAGCTTCCAAATGATTTTCTTAGACAGTTAATTTTCTAGATTGATTCCAGGCAAGTAGGCCTTTTTATTTTTATATCAGGATAGGAATAGTAAAAGACCACTGACAAAATTTTTAATGCAAAAATTTCAGAAATTATATTCATCAATACATTAAACTCAACCTCCCGAAGCATCTGCTATGGGCAAATTCTCTGCTATGTACTGAAACGAAAGATAACAATTTGAACTGGATAGACAGTTTCTTTACTCAAGGAGAAAATTAATAATGTAGTATTAAAAAGAATAAGCTCCATAATAAATGTATAACCCACAAACTATATTATCTTGCAAGAGAAAAAAGTGGTTTTCACATATCCACAAACCAATTCTCCCAAACTCACCCCTTTCTGTGAGGATCAGAGAAAATTTCACAAAGAAAACAGCCTTGACCTAAGCCCAAAGATATAAGAACATGTAGGTTCACAGAAGTAATTTTAATTTATGTGAAGGTAACCAGGTTGCAGTGATTAACTGGAATACTTTAATAGTAATGTGCATGAATATGGGTTTTTATAAGAAAAATTTCCCCACATCAGTCCATCCAGAGATGTACATAAATATTGCAGCTATTTCCTTCAAAGAGCTTAGTCATATAAGAAGATAGTAAACACAGTTTTGTACTCTTTAGAATATCTTAAGCCAAATAACATAATTAGATTTAGTTGCAGTGGTATTTATAATTTCAAGCCTAGTTTTCAAAAAGATAAGTGAACGTCTGAACAATATTTTCAGTGAAAAATGGGATTTGGGTTCATGTTTTTAGGTCACATATAATTACAACAAAAACAAAATCTATTACTTAAAATTAATACATCTGTTTATATTTGGTTCATAAAAGGTGAATTATTTAGAGACATACTAGGATTCTGTCTGGGAGGGAATGAAGCCACAGACAATCACCAGCACGGCTTAGCTGTAAGGCATTTTTGGTCTATCGCCCAGTTAAGCTATTGCAGCCTAGAGATACTATGGACAAAGAAGTTTAACTAAGAACCAACTTGATGGTTAGGAAGAGGTCTTTACACAAATGTCCCTGTGCCTATTTTCATGTTAGCTTTGTTAGACTGAACACTTGTACAATACTGAGAACAGAACTAACCAGAGATGCTTAGCACCAGTCAGTTCACATGCAAATAGGCACTGACCCAATAAGTTTAAATGCAGAGATGATCCCTTAGCAGACAATCACATTGTATCACTCTGGAGAGCTAGGATTTAATAAATTAGTCCTATGTCAATCCTACTACTGAAAAGACTGTTTAGACTTGAAGCTGGCATTCACCTCAAATTGAGAGTAAGGAGAGCTTAAAGAAGTTGCCCAAACTCTACTCCAAGATGGGGCTGGAGGACTAGGATGAAGATATTAAGGAACAGAACAGAATGAGGTCTAATACTTGGCTCTTAATGTAAAAAAAAAAACAAAACTAGATCTAAATTAAAGTCAAATGCTAAATAATTTGTGTAAAGGAGAATTAGCTTAGATATCATTTGTTTTGGAACTGCTTCCAAGACTTCCAAGACTTCCCTTCCAAAACTCTTCAAATATGGATAAAAGGATAAGTTTTGGAAAGGCAATATTAGACCCAGATATATGTAGGCAGAATAACTTCAAAGAAGATTTACTGGGTTCCATGCCAAAGTTAGACGACAGAAAGATAGGTCATGGGACATTCAAGAGCCCCAGTGTGAGGATAAGTTTACATCATAACAGAGGAGGCTGAGAAGCATCAGTTAGAAGAGGTCTGTCAGCAGTGAACTCACCAATACAGAGTAACTATCCTCAAAGACCAGATTAATGCCAGACACCCTATCCATCACCATGAGCCTTCATTGGCCCAAATGCCACATCCTGACTAAACAATATGGACAGGAGAGAAATCCTGAATGGGATTGTTTTTAACTGAAATGCCCAATAAATAATGCAAATGACTGAGTTCTCCCAGAAGTTAGTATTTGACATATAAATTAAGGTTTATTAAAAAAAGTTTTATGTTTTGCATACCTTAGTTAGCATGGAATGCATATCTCCTTTCCTGTCCTTTTGCTGGGATTCCTGACCCACATAGACTCAAAGAGAAAATGCCATTACCCAGCAGCACTTCTGCCAATCAGATAAACCCAAGTTTCTGTATTTTGATTAAAGATAACTGAATCTATAAACAAACACCCACTGGAGGAATTAAATATTTATTTATATTCACTTATATGAATTAAACACGTATTCACATCCACTTATATTCCCATGAATATCAGGTACTACAGTTAGCATCATTTTTGTTTCAAGGGTTGATGTTACTTTTTGTCTATTTTAGAAATTATTTTCAAGGTATTTGTTTTGCAATGACATCTTTTTTCATTTCTAATTAATTCAATAATATGACTCAGCTCAACCTATGTAAGAATCTCCTATGTGCAAGTTGCCCGATAGCATTTAATATGTGCCAGAACTTATGCAAGGCACTAAAGATCCAAAGATAAAAGCTTTCCTCCTTAAGGGGCTTGCATTCTAAAATGTGCTTCTTTCCTAATAGAAGTGCTATAAATTACAGGAGAGTCAATGGATAGAGAGATGGGAAGAGGGAGTGATTATAAAGGCCTCTTTATTATGGAACAACAGGCAAAGGTTTACTAGGTCTTGTCTTTTCTCTGCTTCCACCAATCAAGTAACTGGCATTCTTCCCTGGGTCTGTTGCATTTTGAATGTTTTCTGTGCTCTCAAAACAAGTCAGCTTGAGACATCTTGAATGCCCTAGTAACTTACAAATGATGTGAGTGTAATACACATATAAGGTAGCTAAACATTAACCAATTTATTATAAGTTAACAAATTAACTGTTGTTGAAAGAGTTTTTGAATTTTTAATAAAAAATCCCTGAATTATGATTCTGGCTTGACTCCTCATAAACCAAATGTGATGGGTAGATATCTAAAGATGGCACCTGCTAGATTCCCATCCCTTAGTTATTAAGTCAGACACTCATCTAAGCACTACTGTAAAGAAATTTTGCTGAGGTTACTAAAGTACCAATAGAACTGAACCTTAAGATACAAAGATTTACTTTGTAGGCCTGACCCAATCAAGTGAGCCCATTAAAAGCAAAGAGTTTTATCTGGCTGGTGGCAACAGAGGAAATCAGAGATATTTGAAGCACGAGAGGCATTCAGCCATGTAATTGTTAACTTCAAAAATGGAGGAGTCTGTATGCCAATAAAGGTAGCAGCTCTAGGAGTTGAGAGCTGCCCTGAGCTGACAGCTAGCAAGAAAACAAAGACCTCAGGCGACAACTGCAAAGAACTGAATTCTGTAAACAATTTGAATAAGCTTAGAAGTGGATTCTCTATCAGAGCCTTACAGTTAAGACACATTCCAGCAAATACCTCGATATCAGAAGCAGATTATCCACCCATATCATACCAGGCTCTGACCTACACAACTTAGAGTTAATAAATAGATGTTGTCTTATGCCAATAAGTTTGTGGTAATTTGTTATGCAACAGTAGAAAACTAATACATCAAGCAACTTTATTCAATTAAATTAGAAGTTCTGGAAGTCAGTTTCATCCTCCACCAATTACCAATGGAAGTAATCATAATACATGTAGGCTTTTTCTGTTACTTGAATAAGTTGAAGGAAAATGCTTCCTGGATAGTAAAATCTAATGCAAAGGTTATTGTCATTATTAATAGAACATCAACAGGGTATATATTATTGTATTTAGAATCCAGTTTTGGATAAGGCTGCTGCTAATTTTCCCACTGCATAGTCCTATATCCCATTCTGTCCTTGTTCTGGGGTCTTTAATGCAATCCTGTAAAATTCCCATATGTCCCCTGTAGCCTTCCAATTAGAGTTTCTATTTCTTTAAGTGCATAACAAGTACGTATGTTAAATATTTTAATATACTTCTGCTTCCTTTAAAAAATTGCATCGTGTTTTTCTCCATCTATATTTCTATTCATGTAGTTAACTACACAATCTTGGTAACAGACACCTTTAACAGACCGATTCAGCTTATGCAGCCATAAATAAATCAATTTACCCATGAGAATTCCCATATTTATGCAATGAAATGGGGCCAGTTCCCCTTATATCTCCACATAGAAACCGGCTATGCTCACAGCTGACTTTGTAGAGCTTTCCCCCATGATTGGACATTCAAACTCTTCAAGAGTTTTGGGATAAGAGAGGGATGTTGATTATCTGTTATAGGAAATACTATACTTGAATGTAATTTGAATATTGGGTATCTTGCCTTTGTATAAAAAGTCCAACATTTGGTAACCTTAGAAATGTTATTATTCTGACATTATTATGTAAATATTATATTACACTTTTTCCTCACAAAACAGCATATGAGTTGTATTATTGTAAATATTTACTCAGTCTTAGTATAAAATTGGAAAATTGGGAAGTTGTAGACATATGAATACAACTATGTTCATATTGAGCCAAAAGTGTTGATCTTGCTTCTTGAAATGAAATGAAATTATTCTCTATGAGGATCCCATTCAGGATAGCTAATTGACTTTACTCATGTTTAACAAATGTTTTTATTAGTATCTGTTATTTCTTTCTTTTTTTTAAATTTTATTTTATTATTATTATACTTTAAGTTTTATGGTACATGTGCACAATGTGCAGGTTAGTTACATATATATACATGTGCCATGCTGCTGTGCTGCACCCATTAACTTGCCATTTAACATTAGGTATATCTCCTAAAGCTATCCCTCCCTCCTCCCCCCACCACACAACAGTCCCCAGAGTGTGATGTTCCCCTTCCTGTGTCCAGGTGTTCTCATTGCTCAATTCCCACCTATGAGTGAGAATATGCAGTGTTTGGTTTTGTGTTCTTGCGATAGTTTACTGAGAATGATGATTTCCAATTTCACCCATGTCCCTACAAAGGGCATGAACTCATCATTTTTTATGGCTGCATAGTATTCCATGGTGTATATGTGCCACATTTTCTTAATCCAGTCTATCATTGTTGGACATTTGGGTTGGTTCCAAGTCTTTGCTATTGTGAATAGTGCCACAATAAACATACGTGTGCATGTGTCTTTATAGCAGCATGATTTATAGTCCTTTGGGTATATACCCAGTAATGGGATGGCTGGATCAAATGGTATTTCTACTTCTAGATCCCTGAGGAATCGCCACACCGACTTCCACAATGGTTGAACTAGTTTACAGTCCCACCAACAGTGTAAAAGTGTTCCTATTTCTCCACATCCTCTCCAGCACCTATTGTTTCCTGACTTTTTAATGATTGCCATTCTAACTGGTGTGAGATGGTATCTCATTGTGGTTTTGATTTGCATTTCTCTGATGGCCAGTGATGGTGAGCATTTCCAACAGGCTAACTTCCCTTAATCCAAAAAAAATTTTGAAATCATGTTTCTGAATTTATATCCCAAATATGAATAATATATCCATTTCTAAATTATGCACCAGAAATATCCTCTAGAGAATGAGAAAAAATGTTGGACCTTTTGAAATTCTCTGCTTAAATACAGCTTGCATCTGTAACATTAAATTGTTTCTAAGTGAGAACAAAAATATCTGAGTGCTTTTAGAATGTTAAATCTTAGGCAAAATATTCATATCTACTCCCAAAAGTATCTCTATATTTTCAGAAGCTTTGTCTGAGGAGATGGAGACCTACTTTCAAAAACTCTGTGACCTATTGGACTGTTAGTTCTTTCAACGATTGTAAAGTTATACCACAAAGAAGCAGAAACATATCAAGAATGCATAGACAGCTGCCTTGCACTATTTGCCAATTACTGTGTCTGAGATTGCAGTCTGGCCTTCATGTACAGCTTTGCTGTGCTTGATATTATCTTTGATAGTGTGACAGTTTTGAAAAAGTTGGCTTAATAGTCAATTAAATTTCCAACTGTGAAAACTCATTGATTTGACTAACTTATACCATCGAGCTTATTCCCTGATTTATTTCAGTTTCTCATTGATTGACAATCATTAATTCCATATATTATTAAATTCCCTCTGGCTGCAGACTCAGTTTTCAAATTTGGAGGAGCCTAACTAACCCACAAAACCTAGGACTCAGGATTCTATCAGTTGACATTTAATGGTAGTACATGATTATGATGTGAAAAATGTGAAAAAAAGAGTAAGTAGTAGAAACAGTCCTCTTTTAACATTTAGGTAGTTCAGTGGAGAAAAGGATATAGCAACCATTTCCTCAACATTATAACACAGTATGTCTTTTGTGTGGCTGAAACTATGTAGTGATTGGTACTTTTTAGGATTATTTTACTAGTTGCTTCTATCTTGTGTTTTTTTTTTTTTGTTGCTGTTTATACAGATGAAGCAAATTACATGCAAATATATTCAAAATATCAATTGCTGGTGACCCTGAAATTATGAAAGGCAATGCTACATTTGATTTTTAAAATATTTCAGCTGCACTGACTGCTGGGGATGAATGCAGGAGAAATATTAGCTCGAAATTTCTCCAATTACTGTCCATATTTCCAATTATTTAAAATGTAAATGGTAGATTAATTACATCTATTATAAGAGAGAAGAAGGGTGTCTGTTATCTCTTTGTGTTGCCCCTTCATAGCTGAGTGGCTGCTTACATTTTATTTTGAATGAGGGAAGCTCTTACCACACCACAGAATATTTCTCATGATAAAGGAAAATCACATATAATAAGAAATCAAGAAGCACTCCCTTTGACCATGGCTGATGCCATGTAGAATATATCAACCCTAGATGATTTCATAGATTGCATGTTCATTTCACCTGTTTGCTAAAAGTTCATTTTCTGTCAGGTAAAGTACAAATTCTCTTTATGACATTAAAGCTCTATTCACAAGGTAATCCAACCTATCATAGTTCTTTTTCCAGGATCTTATCAGCCAGTAACTCCCTTCTCTGACCCATCATTTTCTTGCTATCCACCAAATGCCTCATTTACTCTGCACTCCTTCCCCCATGCCTTTGTTGATGGTGTTCTTTTTATCTGTAGAATCTTTTCTACCTGTTATTCCCTGTTTCTTCATGTAATGAACTTAAACCACTATTTCAAGATCAATTTAAATGCCACTACTTATCTGAAGCCTTATTTAATTTCTCAAGGCAGAATTTCTTCGGTGACCACATCTTTTCTGCAGACATCTATCATGATAGTGATTTTGCATTATATACAGTTTCCCATTTTTTTGTCTGGTTCATTAGATTAGAGTATCCTTTAGGCCAAAGACTATGTTTTATTTTTCTTTTGTACTTATCAATCTTGGTTAGTGTTCAAATAAATCCATTCTAACAACAAGACAGGAGACCCATAGGTACAATTGCATGAATATGATAGGAGTTTATTTGTCTCTCAAAAACATTGTTCAGCTGGCCAGGAGGCTGTCCTCTGTAAAGTCATTAAAGGACTCAGGACTTTCCCACTTGATTTTCTCAGGGAATGGTGGCCCCATCTTCATTACTGTCTGCAGAATGGAAAAAGAGGCAGTGTTGGGAAAATAGTTTTAGTTTTAAAGGGATGACCAAGAAGTTGTACACAATTTGGACACAATATTTATGCTTATATACGTTGGTTTAAATTCAATCTCAGGGCAGTACTTACCTAAGTACCTAGCTGCAAAACAGTCTAGGAAATGTCTCTATCTTGGTGGTCAGATGCCAAACACAATTTTAATGGTGGCAGGAGCAGGGAAAGGGGTGATGTATTTCACGCCTTAAAAAGAAAATAAGAATAACGGATACAGGGAAATGATTAACAGTTTCTCCCATTCTACATATATAGAGAATTTGGAACAGTTCTGGGGGGCTAATGAACAGTATTGAATGAGGGAATCAATGAAATTTGTATAGAAATTGGCATAAAAAGGAAATCATATTTTCCAGATATTTAGAGAGCTGTTAACACATGAGCAGACTGCAGTTCCATTGCTTAGGGTTTTCAATATTTTAGCTGAACACAATTATTATTATGATCCATTACACTGGGACTCATTTTTATTACCAAAACTTTATTGGTGCACAATAAGATCTCTCAAAACCAACAGGGTTAGTAAAACTAATTGTATATTGTGTGAGTAACCTGGTTTTAAAATTATATAACATTTCATAGCTTGTAGGCATTTTGTGTTTAGCTTTGAATGCCATTGTAACTAACTTCAGTGGAAACTTAGGAACTGAGAATTTCATAGACAAATTGAAGTTGAGAAACACTGCAAAAATTTAGAGATTTCTGAACACTAAATAATAAGCAAATAATTTAGTTTCTTCTGTTAATAAAACAGCAGTTTTATAATATTAATTATGCATTAATTGTACATATTAGTTATAATTACCTAAGCATTTATAAACCTACTCTATTTTATAATAGCAATAGCAAGATTTTTATCATGATTTGATAATCCTTTAAAATGTTTCACTTTTCTGTTTTAATAGGGCTGAATGGGTAAGTAAATATGTTTAATTAATAACATTTTTCCTGAAATGATTTTTTAATTAAATAAGAAAACACAAATTTACCTATGATTTAGAATATCTGTAAACACTAGATGGAACTCTATTACTAATGCCAATACTAATACTCATGTATAACATATGTGCATGTGTGCATGGGTGTGTGTGCACAAACACACACAGGAAGGAAGCTATTCTATAGATTTTTTTTTTTTTTTTGACGGCGTCTTGCTCTGCCCCCCAGCTGGAATGCAGTGGCACAATCTCGGTTCACTGCAACCTCTGTCTCCCGGATTCAAGCGATTCTCTGGCCTCAGCCTCCTGAGTAGCTGGGACTACAGGCACATGCCACCACACCCGGCTATTTTTTTTTTTTTTTGGATTTTTAGTAGAGACTGGATTTCACCATGTTGGCCAGGATGGTCTCGATCTCTTGACCTTGTGATCCACCTGCCTCGGCCTCCCAAAGTGCTGGGATTACAGGCATGAGCCACCATGCTCAGTCTCTACAGATATTTTTAAAGTCAAAATGCAAATACAGAATCTTGGTATTAAGCAGCATTGTCATCTAAGCACCATTTCTTGTTATGATTACATTAACAACTATCTAAAGCTATTTTTTCTAACCACTCCCACCTGCTTCAACTTCATGATTGCTTATGTGTCACAACACAAGAATATACAAGTAAGAAAAAGTAACTTTTCTTCAAATCCCTGATTTTGTTGTTCAAATGACCTGTGTACTTTTAAGACAGAGCAAGGGAACTTAAGATGATCTAAAACACCACAGTACATTTGACCCTTGAACAACACAGGTTTGGGCTACATGGATCCACTTATGTGTGGATTTTTTTTTTTCCAGTAAATATTTTGGAAACTTGTTTTGGAGATTTGTAACAATTTTTAAAAATTTTCAGATGAACTGTGTAGCCTAGAAATATTGAAAAAAAATAGTTACATCATGAATGCATAGAATGTTTATATACTAGTCTGTAATGTTATTTACCATGACTAAATATACATAAATCTATTATAGTTAAAATTTATAAAAACTTATGCACACAAACACTTACAGACCATACATGGTGTTATTTCAATCCAAAGAAATGTAAAGATGCACTGTTAAATCTAACCGCATAAAATTAGCTTTAATACATGCTTTAGTATTGTACTAAATTTGTAGCCACCTTCTATTGCTATTGTGGTGAGTTCAAGTGTTGAATCTGGTTAAAACATTTTGTGAAGGTAATTCTCTTCATGTTCATAGTTCCTCTCTTTAGTAAAATGCATATCACAGTAAAAGTGATCTCTCAAGTTTCTTACATATTTTTTATTGTGTTTAGTGCAATATGGTAAACTGCCAATGACAGGATGAGACCCATATGAAGTGCCACTCGTGATGCTGGATGTACCCCCAAGAAACAGAGAAAAATCATGACATTACAAGAAAAAATTCAATTCTTTGATATGTACCATAGAGTGAGGTCTGCAGCTGAGGTTTTTCACCATTTCAGGTTAAAAAATACCAAGCCTAAAGACCATTTTTTTTAAAAAAGAAAATTTGTCAAATCATCATTGTAGCTTATGCCAGCAGGCATGATAACCTTGCACTTTTTGCAATATGCCTTTCATCTCATAGTGGAAAATACAGCTTTCACATGAGTGCAAAATTGCTATAAGGCATACCTAACAATGCTAATAGATTTGAGAAAAAGCAAAGTCATTATATGACAACTGAAAGCAAAACAAAGATGAAAGATCTAATGCTGGAGAATTTAATGGCAGTAAAGGATGGTTTGATAATTTTAGAAAGAGGTTAGGTTAAAAATTTTGAAGAATGCAGAAGAGGCTTCTGCAGGCCAAAAGTATGAAAGCAATTTCTCACATACCATAAAGAAAATCATTAAGGAGAAAGAATATCTGTGTAAAAAGGTTTTTAATGAAGACAAATGTGCCCTATTCTGGAAAAACATGCTGCGAAGGATATTTATTGGTAAGAAATCGAAGAAAGCACCAGAATTTTAGGCAGGAAGAGATAGGCTAACTCTACTGTTTTGTGCAAATGAAATTGGGTTTATAATCAGGATTGGTCTTATCTATAAAGCCGCAAAACTTGGAGCTTTGTAGGGAAAAGACAAACACCCGCTGCCAGTTTTTTAGTTGTGCAACGGGAGATCTGGACAATGAAAATTATTTTTCTGGGTTGATTTAAATGATGCTTTGTCCCTTAAGTCAAGAAGACGCTTGTTAGTAAGGGACCAGCTTTTAAAGTCCTTTTGTTATTGGACAATGACCCTGGTAACCCAGAATCTCATGAGTTCAAAGTGGTCTACTTGCCCCAAAACACAATGTCTCTAAATTGGCCTCCAGATCAGGGTCTTGAGACCTGATCATAAAGACCTTTAAGCGTTATTACACACGACCTTAATTGAAAGAATTGTCAATGTTATGGAAGAGAACCCCAATGGAGAGAGTACCATGAAAGTTTGGCGGAATTACACCATGGATGTCATTGATGTTAAAAAAAATGCTGTGAAAGGCATTAAGCTCCAAATAATAAATTCCTGCCAGAGAAAATTGTGTCCAGAAGTTGTGCATAACTTCACAAGATTTATGATAAAGCCAATAAGGAAAATCATGAAAGAGATGGTGAATATGCCAAAAACGGGGGCAAGTGAAGTGTTTTGAGATATGGATTTTGAAAAATTCAAGACCTAACAGATACCACAGCAGAACAATTAACAAAAGATGATTTGATGGAGATGAGTCCTTCTGAACCAGTGTCAGATGATGAAGAAAGAGCTGTAGAAGAACTAATGCTGGAAAACAGATTGATATTAGATAATTTGCCAGAAGGATTCTGATAACTCAAAATTACTCTTGATTTTTTTTATTATAATGTGGACTCTTTTATGATGTGGGCACTGAAAGTAAAGCAAATGATGGAATTAAGGATAATTCAGACATATTTCAGAGGAAAATTACACCAAATTTGTCTGCCTCTCCTTTCACTCTCTCCATCTTTTCCGCCTTTGTCACCCGAGGGAGCAAGAACAATCCCTCCACTTCCTCCTCCTCTTCAGTTTACTCATGTTAAGACGATGAGGATGTATATGTATTTTCTCTCCTTTATGATTTTCTTAATAATATTTTCTTTTCTCTAGCTTACTTTATTGTAAGTATACAGGGTATAATACATACGACATACTAAATAGTCTTTAATCAGTCATACATGGTATCGGTAAGGTTTCTGGTTAATAGTAGGCTATTAGTAGCTACATTTTTTGAAAATGAAAAGTTATAAGTGGACTTTTTACTGCAAGCGGGGTTGGCACTCTTAACCCTTGCATTGCTCAGGAGTCAACTATGCATTCAAAGTAAATATTTTGATTTATATGCAAAGAAGTCAATTAAATAGGCAAAATACTTATATATTTTGTCACCCAAGATATAGTTTAAAACCAACCAGTGAACTCCAATATTAAACAACAAAAAATTCCAGAATGAAAAGTTAATGCCCCGAGTTCCTTCACCTTTACCCCATGGCATAGTAGTTAACATTAAAATGTTTTTAGCATAACATAAAAAATTATTTGAATGATCCTGAAAAAAATTTCTTTTCTCTGATATTTTCCTTTGTTATTTCTTCTAGGTGTGTCTCATCTACCTTATCAAGTCGAAGAACAGTGGGACGATTTTGGTTGTAGATTGTACTCTGTATTAACTATCCAAATAAATAAGACATTTCCTTGGGTGGTCATCCTACATCCAGTTTTCTCTTTTTGTGTTTGTGTTTGTCAGAGTTCTCCAGAGTGACAGAACCAACATAAAGGATAAATTATAGATAGATAGATAGATAGATAGATAGATAGATAGATAGATAGATAGATGAGATGAGATGGGACTTATTAGGTGAATTGGCTCACATGGTTATGGAGGCTGAGAAGGCCCCTGATAGGCTGTCAGCAAGCAGAAGAACCTGGAACCCAGCAGCATGGCTGATCAAGCCTGAGAGTTTCAGGATCAGCTGAAACAAATTTGCCTTTCTCCTGACTTTTTGTTCTCTCCATGCCCTCTTATATTAAGAGTGGAATTTGCCCATTCAGTCCACCAACTCACACACCAATCTTCTGCTGAAACATCCTCACAAACATATCCAGAAATAATGCTTTACAAACTCTCTAGGTATCACTTAATTTAGTCAAGTTCAGATAAGAATAAACTGCATGAGAAGGAGTAGTTCTAAAAAAATGATTATTACTTAAAGTATAATAAAAAAAAGAAAAAAAGGGAAAATATGAGCTAACTTAGAATGCATCAAGTTTTGACAGATTTTGGGTGTGTATGAAATTTTTTTAACAAAGTTTTATAATAGCATAACATGACATTTTTCAATTCTTGTTTGACAATATGATTATAAAGAAAAACGTTCTTAAAAAAATGAGTGTTAATAGTTCTGGTAAACAAAGCAATAACAAAAACAAACTATAAGATCAAGGAAAGAATGAAAATCACTATTATAGTATATTTAGAAAAATGTAAAAATAAAGTCATTCCATAAAATCATAGAAAATGTAGAACATCAATGGCTTTATTATTAAGAAAAAAAACAAAAAATAGTAACTCATCCTTCAAATTTAAAAAAGGCAGAAAAAGACGTTCAACACTGCTACCCTTTAGGAAAATGCAAATTAAAACCACAGTAAGATACTGCTGTACACCTATAAGAATGGCTAAAATGAAAAACACTGATGACACCAAATGCTGGGCAAGGAAGCAGAAAAACTGGATCACTCATACATTGCTGATGTGAATGTAAAACGGTACAACCACTTTGAAAAAACAGTTCAGCACTTTCTTTAGAACTAAACATACAACTAGCCTACAACCCAGCAATTACACTCCCAGATAATTACCTAGAGTTATGCAAACTTATTTTCACATGAAAACCTGTGCACAAATGTTTATATAACTGTTTTAATCATGATAGCCAAAATCTGGCAACGACCCAGATGTCCTTCACCAAGTGGGTGTCTAAACAAATCATGGTACACCCATGTCAAGAAATACTACTTGGTGATTAAAAAAAGAATAAACTTATAAACACAACAACCTGACTGAATTTCCAGGATAGTATCTTGAGTTAAAACAACAACAACAACAACAACAAAAAAAGCCAATCTCCAAAGATTATATACTGTATGGTTCCATTTATGTAATATTCTTGAACTGACAAAATTACAAAATGGAAGATTAGTGGTTGTCATGGGTTTACGGTTATGAAGTTGTGGGGGAGTAGAGGCAGCTATATAAGAACACAGTGAAGCTTCCTTGTGGGGAGGAAACGTACCTTGACTATATCACCGTCAATATCCTGGTTGTGATATTGTCCTACAAATTTGAAAGATGTTACCACTAGAAGAAAACTGGGTAAAGGGCATGGAATATCTCTTTGCATTATTTCTTACAACTGCATGTGAACCAACAGTTAACTAAATATTTAAAAAATTCAATTAAAATAAAGAAAAATCAAAACCCAACTGATCTAAGGAAAGCAACATTCACCAAATATGAGGGTAGTGACAGATTTGAAAACAAAAAAAAGCAAGAATTAATCTGGGTTCTGTTTTATACACACATACACACACACACACACACACACACACGCACACACACAGAGATATAACAAAGCCCTATGCATCAAATTGAAAATAAAAAATATAGAATAAAAACAAAGTATAAAAATAGCGGCTATAATTGCTCACTCTGAGTTGGTGAGACAAGTCAGTTGTTAACTCTGGGTTCCCACCATCTCCCATCAGGAGAGGCCGCATTCAAAATTAACTTCCTTTTACATCAGGGGCTGCTATATCACAGAATCTAGAAGAATGCCTGATATATGATACATTTATGTGTTAATGGGCCTACAAACTAATCTATTGAATGTGTATTCTTTGGTTGGAAGGTACTAAGATACACACTTTACTTACACACTTTCATATAATTTTCTCAACAACTACATTAATATGTTGATGTTTTTAACATCAACCTTACTTTCCTATTAGAAGAAACTAAGAGTGAAAAAGATTAATGAATGTCATGAATGCCCAGGGTCAAAAGGCTAGTATATGATTTGTAGCCAAGATAATCTGACTGCTAAATCTACTTCCTTTAAAATATCTTATTTATATGGAATACCTTCACACAACTTTCAACTTAGATGGGCATGAAAGAGATAGAAAGAGGGAGAACATCTGCTTTTATATGTTTGTAGAGATTTAGGAAAGCTTTTGATATAAATTTAACAATATGTCAATTTTACTATAATTAATTCTGTTTTTAATATTATATGCATGTCAATCATATCCTCCTGTATGCAAAATCACTATTATTAATTTGTGGAGATATTTCAAGAGCGTTGAAGGTAGAGAGAGGTATGAGGTATTGTTATTATTCCAATATTTATTATTTGGAATGTTCTTCATATTTTGAAGATAAGTTCCAGTCATTAATTATGCCCTGTCATGTTGCCTTGGTTACAATTACTCACAGTAACTGAAGCTGTCGGATGTTGCAGGCTGAAAATGAAGAGTATTGGGTCAGATTACCACTGAGTTACATAGAACGAAAATCTAGTCATCTTCCTATTTAAAGCTTTCTAAATTCTCCTAAAATATCTTATTAGAAACACATTGCATAAGTAAAATATATATTTGAGTAATTTCTTTATTAAAAATTTCACTTCAAGGCCGGGCGCGGTGGCTCACGCCTGTAATCCCAGCACTCTGGGAGGCCGAGACGGGCGGATCACGAGTTCAGGAGATGGAGACCATCCTGGCTAACACGGTGAAACCCCGTCTCTACTAAAAATACACACACAAAAAAAATTGGCCGGGTTTGGTGGCGGGCACCTGTGGTCCCAGCTACAAGGGAGGCTGAGGCAGGAGAATGGCGTGAACCCACGAGGCGGAGCTTGTAATGAGCCGAGATCACGCCACTGCACTCCAGCCTGGGCAACAGCGCAAGACTGCGTCTCAAAAAAAAAAAATAAATAAAAATAAAAAATAAAAATTTCACTTCAGAACGGTGCCACTTATTCTACACTAGGGTATCTTGCCTTTTATAAATTCAGCCTCTTATTTAAATACTTTACACCGTACATGCATTTAAAATGGACTTCAATTAGTGTGTTATTGCTTAGTAAGTAAGTATTCAGAAAACAGAGTATAAGAGGCAAATACGCCACATCATTCCACCATAAGTAACCTGGATATGCAATGCTAGCAAATTATACCCAGCTTGGAGAATAAGTTTTGTTTTGTGCTTTCTCCCTCAAGCATGTGGGCTACAAACCATTTTAAAATCCCTAATGACTACTGAAAAATAATGCATGTATGCCCAGAGGAAATGTAATTAAAGAGAAAAACCTATGAAAACGCTGTTCATTTTTATATATGTTGAGAAACTTTAACTTTTATTATTTTTTTTCCTCTTAAGTCCTGTTATCCAAAGAAATGCAAAACAGTTGGTTTACAAGTGTTAGATCAGTTTCCAATCACCAGCATTATAAGGAGCATTATAAAACAATGTTCTATCCCCATTGCTTTCATGAAACTATTTTATTTTATAGCTAGAATACTTTTGTGTTTGTGCCACTGCTCACCTTTCATTTAGTAATAATAGTACTGGCATGACCTACCTCATAAATTTATTACAAAAATGAAATAATCTTGAAAACTATATTACACAAAATTTTAATTGTTTCTCAGCAGGAATTGATAGTACAAATACAGTATAAGAAAATCATTTGAAAACATGCTTCAGAAAATTTTAGATATCAGGATAGAAAGATTTAATATCGTAAGAGCTCAGTCAAGGGTGCTGGATAAAAATCGTGGAAAATATATTTGAATTGAAGATCCTATTATGTGGATACCCAGTTGTACAGCCATACGCAAATGCAGGTGCATAATTTTCACATCTTATTTTATTGGTGAGGCTCTGGGTGATTGAATAGGGAACTGACTTGTAGCAAAATGCTGACCAGGCTTTATTTTATTCTGAGTCTGATCAGTGGTTTGTGAAAAGATTCTTGTCTAAAGTCTATCCAACATGTTTCTTGTGAACCCTAACCAAAAATATACATTCACTGATAAAAAAAAGTCCACTTCTTCAAAGTCAAGTGTTATGGTAAAATTATTGAAAAATGCCAGCAAATGGACTGTGGGAGATTATGGTACAATATGTACATCCTTAGATTTGTGGATGGAAGTGAGTTATTGACTGTCTTTAACTCATGTAGAGGCTCTGACAATGGAAACTACTTTTGAAATTTTGCCAAGGGTAGTAAGGTTTCAGCACTTCGCATCTGGGTATGCCATTAGAGTTGCTGCCTCAATCATGCACACTACATGCTGTAGTATTCTGTCTTAGTCTGTTTTCTGTTACTATAAAAGAATACCACAGATTGGATAACTTATAAATAAACTTACCTGGCTCATGGTTTGGGAGACTGGGAAGTCCAAGAACATGGCACCAGCACCTGGTGAAAGTCTTCTTGCAACATAGCATGGCAAAAGGGTATCACGTAGTAAGAAGAAAAAGTGTGTTTGTCACCTTAGGTCTCTTCTTTTTATAAAGCCCCAAGTTGCATCATGAGTGTCCCATCCCAATGACTTTATCTAATTCTAATTACCTCTCAAATGCTGAAATTCCAATCAACATATTAATTTAGAGATTAAGTTTCCAACACATAGTTTGGGGGACACATTCAAACCATAGCATTCCACCCTTGGCCCCCAAAATTCATCTCCTTTTCATGTGCAAAATACATTAATCCATCCCAACAACCCCAGTCTTAACTCAATCCAGCACCAACTCAAAAGCCCAAAGTCCAGAGTTTCATCTAAATCAGATATGGGTGTGCTTAAGGCATGATTAATCCTGAGGCAAACTTTCTTCAGCTATGAACCTGTGAAATCAAAACAAGTTACGTACTTTACAAAATACAATGATGGGGCAGGCATAGGATAGACATTTCCATTTCAAAAGAGGGAAGGAGGCTAGAAGAAAGGGGTAACTGATCCCAAGTAAGTTCAAAATCCAACAAGGAGCACAAATTAAGTTGAAAAACTAAAGAATAATCTTTTGCTCGTGTGCCACCTCTCAGATACATGGAGGTGAAAGTTGTGTTCCCAAGGCTTTGGGCAGCCTGACACATGGCTTTACCCAGCTCAACCCACACTTCAGTTCTCCTAGTCTGGCACTGCACACTGGTGGCTGTGCAGTTCTGGGGTCCCAACAGTGATCTACTAGGCGTAGCCTGGTGGGCACTCTCTGTGGCAGCTCTGACCCCACATTTCTTTTTTGTTTACATTTTTTATTTCAATAGCTTTGGGGGTATAAGTGGATTTTTTGACATGGATGAATTATATAGTGTTGAATTTTGAGATTTTAATGCACACGTCACCCAAGTAGTGTACATTATACCTAATGTGTGATTTTTTACCTTGAGCCTCCCTGCCACCCTCCCTATTCTGAGTCTTTAATGTCCATTATATCACTATGCATGCCTTTGCATATACATAACTTAGTTCCCACTTATAAGTGAGAACATATGGTTTTTGGTTTACCACTCCTGTGTTACTTGACTTAGAATAATGGTCTCCAGCTCCATCCAAGTTTCTGCAAAAGACATCATTTCATTCTTTTTAATGGGTGAGTCATAGTCCATGGTGTGTGTGTATATATATATTACATTTTTTTTATCAACTTTAGTTGATGGGCACACAGGTTGGTTCCACATTGTTGTAGTTGTGAATTGTGCTGCTATAAACATATGTGCACCAGTGTCTTACTGATATAACAACTTATTTTATTTTGGGTAGATACCCAGTAGTGGGATTGCTAGATCGAATGGTAGATTTACTTATAGTTCTTTAAGGACTCTCCATACTGTTTTCCATAGGGGTAGTACTAATTCACATTCCTACCAGTAGTGAATAAGCGTTCCTTTTACTCCACATCCACACCCATGCCTATTGTTTGCTGGCTTTTTAATAACGGCCATTCTTGCAGAAGTAAGGTGATCTCATTGTGGTTTTAACTTGCATTTCACTGATAATTAGTGATGTGGAGCATTTTTTCATATGCTTCTTGGCCATTTTTTTGTACCTCTTCTTTTGAGAAATGTTTATTTTTGTCCTTCGCTCACTTTTTGATGGGATTATTTGTTTTTTTCCTGCTGATTTGTTTGAGTTCCTTGTATATTCTGGATAGTGGTTCTTTGTGGGCTTTGTAATTTGGAAAAATATTTTCTCCCATTCTGTGGGTTGTCGTCTATTTACTCTGCTGATTTTATTTCTTTTACTGTGCAGAAGCTTTTTAGTTTAATTAGGTCCCATTTATTTATTTTTGTTTTTGTTGCATTTGCTTTTGGTGACCCCACATTTCTTCTCAGCATTGCCTAGCAGGGACTCTGTGGTGGCTCTATGTCTGCAACAAATCTCTACTTTGTCCCCCAGGCTGTTTGCAACACCCTTTGAAATCTAGGTGTTGAAATCTAGGCCATGACCCCTCTTGCATTCTGCATACCTGCAGAATGATCACCAGATAGATGTTGCCAACTTTTATGATTGTACTTTCCAGAGTGAAGACTGGAGCCACACTTGGGGCTGCTTCAGCCACAGCTGTGGTAGCTGAGGAGCACTACACTGAAATGCAAGGAGCAGAGAACCAAGGAAGTGCTGGGCAGAGACCCATTTTCCAAAACCATTATGCCTTTTAGAGTTCCGGACTTGTGATGAAAAGGCTGTTTTAAAGATCTCTGAAATGACTTCAGGGTCTTTCTCCTACTGTCTTGATTCTTTTTGTCAGTACTAATCTTCTTAGAAAACTGTCACTGGATCATATTCTTGGTTTCTTCTGACGAAAAATGTTTTCTTTCTCTACCACATGGCCAGGCTGTGAATCTTGCAAATTTTCATGCTCTATTTTGTTTCTCATCTTACTATAAGTCTTTAAAAGTGGCCATGCAGTAGTCTGAATGCTTTGCTGCTTAGACATTTCCTTCTGCCATATAACCTGGTTTATTGCCCTGAGATTCTGCATTCTATAAAGCCCTTGGGCATGAGCACATGTCAGCCATGTTCTTTGAGACACAACCACATAAGTAATTTCAAAGAAGTTGCAGAATTCCCTCAGTCTTCTCATTGAGCCCTAACCAGAATTGCCCATAATGCTTAGTCTGTGGAAATACAGTCATTTTCTAGTCTGTTCCTCCAAATTGCTCCAGCCTTTACCCATTATCCAGTTTCAAAGCCACTTCCACATTTTCAGGTTATTTGTTATAGCAACAACTCCACCTCTCTATAGCAATTTTCTTAGTCTATTTTCTATTGTGATAGCAGAATACCACAGAGTAGATAATTTATGAAGAAAATAAGTTTATTTAGTTCACAGTTCTGTGGGCTGGGATTCCCAAGAGCACAGTGCCAGCAACTGGTGAGGACCTCCTCACTACATCATAACATAGCAGAGGGCATCGCATGGTGAGAGGGTAAGAACATGCCTGTCCACTCAGGTCTCTCTTTCTCTTCTTATGAAGCCCCACTCTAATGATCTTATCGAATCCTAATTACTCCCTGAAGACCCTACCTCCAATCAACATATCAATTTGGAGATTAAGTGTTCAGCACATGAAATTTGGGAGACATATTCAAATCATAGCACAGTTCTTTGTGCTTATCTTGACTCAATTTTAAACTAAAGGATTTTCTGGAATCAGGACCAAAATAGTCTCAACCACCTATCATTGTAATGTAATCAGAGATTATACCACAAGCTTTTCTGATTCCACCCATTCTTCTTCCTATTTTCCAAACAGTCTCCTTTTCATGCCACAAAAGACCCTTACCAACTGATCTGGGAAACTCAGCCCCCACTGGATCCAAATATTCAGTAGGAAAGGATATAATGACCTTGGGGCTAGTTTTGAAGTGCTTCTTTCCAAGACTTAAATAAGTTTTAGACTCTCCAGGAAATAGCTACTCCCTTGCTCATCTCTCCATGTGGTGGTGGGAAGAAACAGTTTTTGTTATATTTGTTTTGTATTCCGTACTGTATCATCTATTTTTTTTTTTTTTTTTTTTTGACAGAGTTTCACTCTTGTTGCCCGTGCTGAAGTGTAATGGCTCGATCTTGGCTCACTGCAACCTCCGCCTCCCGGGTTCAAGTGAGTCTACTGCCTCAGCCCACTGAGTAGCTGGGATTACAGGCATCTGCCACCACGCCCAGCTAATTTTTTGTATTTTTAGTAAAGACGGCTTTCACCATCTTGGCCAGGCTGGTGTTGAATTCCTGATCTCAAGTAATCTGCCCACTTCAGCCTCCCAAAATGCTGGGATTACAGGCGTGAGCCACCGCACCCGGGCATTTTCTATTTTTTATAACATTTCTACAAGAGAGGTATTTCCTATTCCTTATGTCACATAAGTAAAATGAAACTCAGAGAAATTTAATTATTTGCGTCAAATTGCACAACCAAGACTTGACTACAGATGTTATAATGTCAAATCAATGAGAATTTTTATGGCATACATGTATTTTTTTATTCTAAGAATGATAACTGAAAATAATGAAAGCAAAAACTGCCTATAAGATAACAAGAAAATTTTTATTTCAAATTATATTTAAACTATGTCTAACACTCTTACTGAACGCTGTAGATTTGATGAAGTATTTTATAATATTGTACTATCAGTTTTTCATATTATTCTCCCCGAGTGAAACCTGTTTCATATCATTGTCCCCCTTGAAACACTATATGTGACTTAGAAAGACCTTTTGAAAAAAAATCTTTATTCCTAAACTTTGTTAAAAAAAAAAACACTTTGTTTCCTTCCTTTCTCATCCAAAGAACATTTAAAATAAATTAATTTTCTTTAATTTGCTTCAAAGAACAAAGGCTCTTTATTATAAGATCAGATTAACTTTCATTGAATCTCTGTTTCTAAACAGGTATACAGAGATTAAAAAAAAATAGAGATAAAACAAACAAGTCCTAAAATTTCTGTCTAGTAGGGTGACTGTTCTCTGTAGTAATAGATTTTTTCCTATTCTTGTCAATAGAATTGGAGAAAAAAAAGTAAATCTAGAGCATTTCATTTGAGTACTAATAGGTACCAAAAGAAAATGGTAACTGACTTCCCTTTATAGTGCCACTCTAAAAGCTGTCACTTTGGTAAATTTCAGGAAAAAGGAAAGAGAAAAGAAAGAAAACTTTCTCATCCAAGAAACAAGCATGTTCATCCTAAACTAACTTCATCTTTCTTATTAACCAAATAATTTTAGAAATGTTGTAAAGAAGAAAGAGGCAGGACTTCTGGCTATGGACAAATGAGGAGATTGGCAAATTTTCCCTTCCAAAAAGCAATGATAAAATGGAATAAAGTTAATGAAAGTTAATGAAAAGAGCATAAAAGTTTTTATGCTCTTTTAATTGACCAAAGGCGATTTTTGAGAAGCTCTTCTGCTTTAGAACTGCTTCACTTTGGGTAGTGACAGTGCGAATTTGTAGTGTTCATGCCTGTGGCTACTCCTCACAGTTCTATTTGGAGTGATAAAGAATTCTCCTAGAAAATGACATTGTTGATTAAATAGACCATCTCCGTGGTTTGGAAGCAGGGAGGAATAGTGGTTCTACTTGCTTGAGGTTGTGGTCATTGTTGAGGCATAGACATGCTTGTTTCAGACACGCAAGGTGGAAACTATACAGGGCCCAAGCTCTCCATATACTCTTACTCAACTGTGTGCAGTCATGAAGGATACTTGAAAAGAACTAGTGGAAAGTAAAAGAGATATCAGATTGGAAAAAATACCCTGATGTTTGAATGTATATTTCTAAATACAAATAGATATACCAAAAGCCTTACTGGCTCAAGGCTCTTGAGCACAATTTCTCTCAAATCATTAGCTTGCCACCTAATTATACAGACACAGAAGTGACTGCTAGAAAATTTGGCTTACATTTAAGCAAGAATTAAAAACAGAACAAAACATGGTCAGACAAACAAAAACTTAACATGGACATTAGGGAGTACAAACCATGGAGCAGACAGATTTCATAGATTTAGCTGAGGTAAATCTGAACCCTAAAACAAACAAACAAAAAATACAACCAACAAACAAACAATCCTAGCAAATTTATAAAAAGGTAAAAATAAAACATCAATTTATAAGGAGAAAAATAGAATTCAGAGTTGCTATGATATGCTGTCTATAAAAAATGGAGACATCCAAAGATACAGGACAGTTAAGGAGGGAGAAACAGTCAGTAGATATTGGTTTTATCAAATAAAGACTTCAGAAAAGCTATGAAAAATAAGTTTAAAAATAGAAGAAAATCATGCCTGAAGAGTTAATAGTGTAATAACAGTGAATCAACAAACACAAAACAAAATAAGGACAGATAAATTATTTGAAGAGGACCAAATGGAAATTATGGAGTTTAAAAAAATGCAATTGAAATTTAGAAAATTCAGAAGAGCTCAGCAGCAGATTTGAGGTGGCAGAATAATTAGTGAGTTTGAAGGTAGATCAATACAAACTATTCAACTGAAGAAAAAACACAGAAGATAAATAAATTAAAGAAAAATGAGCAAAGCCTTAGAAATCAGTAAAACACTGTAAAGTATATCAATATATCTATAAAGAAAATCTCAAAGGAAGAGAAAGAGACAAAAATTTTGAAAAAATAATAGCTGACCAATTTCCAAATTGATGAAGACATTTCTGTATACTTTTGAATATAAAAAAGAAACCCTAAATCCTTGGTAGAATAAATACACAGAAACATACCTAAATGTATCAACCTGTTCAAAACAAAACATCAGGTCTTGAAAGCACCAAGAATAAAACAGCCCATTACTTATACGTCGGATTACCATCTGAAACAATGGAGAACACAAAACAGTGTAATGACATATTCAAAGTTCTAAAAGCAAAACAAACCCCCTTTGAAAACAAGGAATTCTCTCTCTAGCAAAACTCTTCTTTAAAAATGAAGGCAAGGTAAGGATACTTAGAAATAAACAAAGGCTAAGATAGTTTGTTCATAGCAGACCTTCCTTTGAATACTAAAATCCATAAGACTAAAAAGAATTGATATCAGATAGTAATTTGAACCCACAGAAATAAATAAAAAAAAATCAGAAGTGTTAAATATGTAGATTAACAAAAGGCAATACATATGTATTTGTTTATTTCTTCTCTTCTTTAAAATATATGACTGATTAAAGCAATAATTACAATACTATATTATGTGGTGAATAATTAAAGAATGTAAAACCAGAGCAAGGTGAAGAGAGGAAATAATAGAGATTAGAGCAGATATCCGTGAAATTAAGAAAATACAATATATAAAGTTAATGAAACAAAAAAATTGTTCTTGGAATATGTCAGCAAAACTCACAAACCTTAGCTAGACTGACTAAGAAGAAAAGAGTGAAAACACAAATTACCAAAAGGAGAAATAAAACTAGAGACATCACTACCAACCCTACACAACTGAAAAGGATATAGGTGGATATAGTTAACAACTTTATGACAATAAATTGGACAACCTAGATAAAATAGACACATTCCTATGAAGGTACCAACTACCAAAATGACTCAACACAAAGCACAAAATCTGTTAGACCCATAAAATAAGTAACAAAATTAAATTTGTAATTAGAAATAGTCCCCTCCAAATAAGCTCAGGTTCAGGTAGTTTCATGGGTAAATTTTATAAAATATTTAAATAATAAACAATACACAACTGGCAAAAGTTTTGAAGAGGGGGACTACTTTCCAACTTATTCTAGGAGGTCAGTATTATTCTGAGACCAAATCTAGACAAAAGACATGACAGAAAATGGAACTAAAGATAAGTATGCATCATAAAAAATACACAAAAATTCTTAACAAGGACCAGGGTGGCACCTCACAACAGTAATTGCAGCACTTTTAAGACAGAGGTGAGAAGATAGCTTGAGGCTGAGAGTTTGAGACAAGCCTAGCCAACATAGAAAGATCCTATTCTACAAAAACATTAAAAAAAAAAATCAGGCAAGGTGGTGTGTGCCTGTGGTCCCAAATACTTGAGAGGCTGAGTTGGGAGATTTGCTTAAGCCCAGGATGTTGTCTGCAGTTATCTACGATGGCACCACTGCACTCCAGCCTCTGTGAGAATGTGAAGCCCTGTCTAAAAAAAAAATACAAACATTAAAAATAAAGAAAAGAAAAATTCTTAATATATCAGCAAAATATCAATTAATTGTTAAAAAGATTGTACACTATAACACTGTGATATTTCTCAGGGATGGACGTTTAATTAACATCTGAAAACTAATTAATGACTTCATCATATTAACATAATAAATCATGTTTGGTAAATGTTTTTCTATAATAAGCCAAATAGTAAATATTTTAGACTTTGCAGTCCATGTGACAGTTGTTAGAAATTATTCAGCTATGCTGAGTAAGTAAATGGGCTCGTCTGTGTTCCGGTAAATATTTGTTTACAAAAGTATTTACTCACAGGTGGAAGGCAGAACTTGGGACATGATTTGTGTTCGCCAATCCTAAGAGAAAGAAGAAAGGAAAACAACATAATCATCTCAAAAGAAAAAAATTATCAAAATCCATTATCTTGTCATGGTAAAAACTCACAAGAATTTAGGAAGATGAGTGGGGCCCAGTGGCTCAATGTATAACATGTCTGACTACGGATCAGAAGATTCCAGAAGTTAGGAAGAGAAGGGAATGCCATCAACCAGCTAAAACACGAAAAACCCATAGTTAACATAATGGTAAATGGCGAAAGACTGACTGCTTTCCCCTTAAGATCAGGAACAGGACAGTAATGCCCACCCTCACTACCTTTATTCATCAAGGCACTGGTAGTTCTTGCCAGTAAAATAATGTATCCCCTAACCCTTATCCACCTCAAAAACCAAAAAGCTATCCATATTGGGAGGTAAAACTATCTTTATTCACAATCATATAAACTAACATAAAACTTAGTATGCAAGTTAAATTTAAAGTTAAACTTTAAATCACAAGATAGAAAATATTTGAAAAGTTAAAGTGTCTATATCACAAAAAAAGAAAGAAGTAGTATCAGAACAACGTGTCCAAATGGTGACTACTTTTTTGCTCCTTTTATCCATGATTGCAGAGGAAGCAAGGGTGTCCTGACAATGAAGCATAAATAGTACAGCCTAGTCAGAAACAACGTAGCTGTAGCTGCTGGGTCAAGTGAACTCCAAAGCTGAAACAGTGTTTTGAAAATATTAGAAGTTCATTCTGTTGATCCTCAAATAAGCAATTACTCAAAATTGAAAGTGAATGCAAAGCTTTGCTCACTGGTGTGGAGTAATCATTTCTCCTTTGCCCCCTAATTTCTCTCTTCCCTCTAGTCCAAAGTTAGCCCTTGAAAAAAGATCAAGGGTTTTGCCAAAATCCCTGTTTCCCCAATAGGGCTGACAGCCATACACATCTCTCTGAATAAGCTGGGGAATTTGGGGGAGGTGAGACACTCAAACATTTATGGCTCTGTTTGATGTAGCCACACACATCCCCATCTTGTGGAGCAGAGGTACCTGAATTCAACTGATAGGATTTGGACAAATTTCTCAATACAGGAAGAAAGCAAATATGATGTCAGTACAGCCAACTTTCAGCCAACTTAATGTACTATTGTTGTGACTTCCACTGCTAAATGCACATTTGGCTTTGGCTTACATACTTTTACGTATGTAAAGGAATGCTCAAAATCCCAGAGGGGATTATCCTGATCTGGAAAGGTTGCATGGAGAATAGTACTAATAATATCAGCACATCACATCCCAAATTAGCTTTGAGATATAGGACTCTGTGATGGATGATTTTGCTTACTGGAACCTATGACAAAGTGAGGCAAATCTGGAAGCACTCATTAATTTAATACTGCTTAAACATGGCTGCAAGGTATACACCAACACTAAAGTACCTATTAGTGTTCTACTGAGGTAGAACTGAAGTAGAAGTAGTAGTTCTACTTCTACTGAAGTAGAACTGAAGGAGAACACTAATAAAGCAGTAATTACAATACTGTATTATATGGCTAATAATTAAAGAAAGCAGAATCCCTAACTTACAGGGGTTTTATGAGTCTGTGACCTGATGTTCTCCATTTAGGGTGGGCCAACTGTAATTCAATGACTAACAAGATGAGACAGGACAAAAATACTTCTCATGTCAAATGGAAGTTCAGGAATAAACAGGCCTCCAGTAGCATGACAGCATTACGTGAAAAAGTAATTGTTAGGTCTTTGTGGAACAATGTTAAACCATTCTGCCATCTGAAGCAACAATGCCAGTTCAGTAAAACCACCAATTCACAGAAGTCTCCTTAAATGTTTGGAGCTGGTTTACTGATGCATTATCTAAGCTGAAAACTGATTACGTGTACTAAGTTACTGTAGCTGTAACTCAGCACTTGCTGTTCAGAACTGAAAAGGTATGTGGTAACTTCACTCAGTGGGTAGAACTCAAGTAATTTTTAATAACTCTGGCTGGTGCTTCCCTTGATGGAGTTTGTTTGTTTTACTTATTCCTGGGATATTTCTTGCAACCTGTTTTGTTTTAAATTTAGAAAACTACAAACTAGCAGATTAAAAACAGGTAAAACTATCTGAATGACTTAGGCACTTGCTCATGGTAAGTGTCCATTCCCTGATGAGACTAACTGAAATCAAGCTGCTGATGGAGACTGCAACATCTAGAATGACCATTGTTGCCTGGATCCATCATCATACAGAACATGGAAATATCTTCACAATTATAGACTAGGGAAATAGTAAAAGATTCTGTTTCTGATACAGGGGCAACCATTGCATATCAGATTTGTGAGTCTTGCCAAAATTGGCTGAGTCCACCTCACTTAGTATTCCAGGTCCATACACCTTTGTAAGGAGGTTTGGTCACTGAATGTGTATGCCTCCATAAAAAGATCATTTTCTCTTGGCTGATCCATGGGTTATGATAAAATAAAAAAGAGTGGTAAATGGACCTATTTTAAAAATTCAGGATTCTGTCCTGACCATTCCTGGGTATGGTGGTTCATTCTTTCTTCTAATGGCAAATCCAGGTTTGCCTGATGGATGCAGTTTTAGTGTGGCAGCCCATCCAAGATGTGTCCTAGGAGAGATAAGCTTAATTCTGACATAGCCTTCTGAGTTTTTAGTTGGGTTGACATAGTCCTTCACCATAAGGCTAATAATCACTTAGTTGAGTACACTGCTCACCAAAGTTACCCACATGGAGCAAAGTCAGGCATATAATATATTTCTGTAATTTTATAAAATTTTTTTCCTCTTGTATGTGATCAATCCAAATGTAAATTTTGAGTGTAAGGAAGGGCTGATTGAAAAATATGGTATAGTCATAGCTATTATAAAGAGCTGTGCCTAGATTTTGGTAATGGAGGAGAAATAACAACTTAGGAACTTGAGGAGGGAATATCTCAGATCCTGGAAGCTGTTGGGGTTGGGGGAAGAGACATTTATAATCTTTGCCTTTCAAAACTTCTCTATGAACCTTCCTTATGAAATAAAACACTCTGTGTAGCTCTCCAAAACTATTGAAAGCACCTTAAATGTAGCTAGGTTTGTGGTCAAGAAAGGGTTAACTTAGAAGGCCAGGGTGGCTCAAAACCTTACACATTCCAAAGAAAGCCCTGTGTCCAAGAGGATCCTTTGGCAGGATCCTGAGCGATAACTGCTAAGCCCTTGGAATATTCTGCTTGATAGAAATGCTTTTGTATGCCCTAATCAGTTGAGGTTGTCCTAACATTTGTGATTTACAGTGAAGGACTCTTTCTTCTCTGGAGGGGATGAGTATCTGAGGTTAGTTGCACAGCACTGCATGCCTGTGTGACTGATCTCCAATAATATTCCTTTACTGCAAGGCATGGGTTGGCAACACTTCCAACATTAGACAATGTTGCTGGAAGAATTAAGATCATCCTCATGAAACTCTACTGGGAGGGGACATCTGAAAACTTAGCCCTGTTTCCTTTGTACCTTGCTCCATGAGCCTTTTCCCATTGCTGATTTTGACTAGTATCTTTTCACGGTAATAAAATAATAACATTGAGTATAACAAGTTTCTTTTCTTTTCTTTTAGTTCTATGAGTTGTTATAGTGAATCATTGAGCCCAGGGGTGGTCTTGAGGTCCTCTGATATAGTGTACCATCCCCTGATAGATGCCTTTTACCATGCTCTAATTGCCATTCCCCTGAACATTACTGAAGAGTCAACAGAAAAGATTAGGCGGTGGTCCCAGTTCTTGTACCTTCAGGCAAAACATGCCACAGCTCCTACAGATGTCTTCTTCTCCTACTCCTATAGCTAGTAATTTCAGGGGGCAGAGGAATTACTTGGCTTGTGATATGGACAAACAGGACAGATTGTACAGACTGACCTAAGACACTTCATACAAACAAGAACTTAATTATTTGAAGGAACTATGATGCCTAAGGACAACCAGCTAGCCAAATGCATCCCCAGACTGATGTAAGTCACACCTGGAGGGACCTCAAAATTTATTTTATTTTATTATTATTATACTTTAAGTTTTAGGGTACATGTGCACAATGTGCAGGTTAGTTACATATGTATACATGTGCAATGCTGCTGTGCTGCACCCATTAACTTGTCATTTAGCATTAGGTATAGCTCCTAAAGATATCCCTCCCCCATCCCCGCACCACACAACAGTCCCCGGAGTGTGATATTCCCCTTCCTGTGTCCATGTGTTCTCATTGTTCAATTCCCATCTATGAGTGAGAATATGTGGTGTTTGGTTTTTTGTTCTTGCAATAGTTTACTGAGAATGATGATTTCCAATTTCATCCATGTCCCTACAAAGGACATGAACTCATCATTTTTATGGCTGCGTAGTATTCCATGGTGTATATGTGCCACATTTTCTTAATCCAGTCTATCATTGTTGGACATTTGGGTTGGTTCCAAGTCTTTGCTATTGTGAATAGTGCCGCAATAAACATACGCATGCATGTGTCTTTATAGCAGCATGATTTATAGTCCTTTGGGTATATACCCAGTAATGGGATGGGTGGGTCAAATGGTATTTCTAGTTCTAGATCCCTGAGGAATCGCCACACTGACATCCACAATGGTTGAACTAGTTTACAGTCCCACCAACAGGGTAAAAGTGTTCCTATTTCTCCACATCCTCTCCAGCACTTGTTGTTTCCTGACTTTTTAATGATCGCCATTCTAACTGGTGTGAGATGGTATCTCATTGTGGTTTTGATTTGCATTTCTCTGATAGCCAGTGATGGTGAGCATTTTTTCATGTGTTTTTTGGCTGCATAAATGTCTTCTTTTGAGATGTGTCTGTTCATGTCCTTGGCCCACTTTTTGATGGGGTTGTTTGTTTTTTTCTTGTAAATTTGTTTGAGTTCATTGTAGATTCTGGGTATTAGTCCTTTGTCAGATGAGTAGGTTGCGAAAATTTTCTCCCATTTTGTAGGTTGCCTGTTCACTCTGATGGTAGTTTCTTTTGCTGTGCAGAAGCTCTTGAGTTTAATTAGATCCCATTTGTCAATTTTGGCTTTTGTTGCCACTGCTTTTGGTGTTGCCCATGCCTATGTCCTGAATGGTAATGCCTAGGTTTTCTTCTAGGGTTTTTATGGTTTTCAGTCTAACGTTTAAGTCTTTAATCCATCTTGAATTAATTTTTGTATAAGGTGTAAGGAAGGGATCCAGTTTCAGCTTTCTACATATGGCTAGCCAGTTTTCCCAGCACCATTTATTAAATAGGGAATCCTTTCCCCATTGCTTGTTTTTCTCAGGTTTGTCAAAGATCAGATAGTTGTAGATATGCGGCATTATTTCTGAGGGCTCTGTTCTGTTCCATTGATCTATATCTCTGTTTTGGTACCAGTACCATGCTGTTTTGGTTACTGTAGCCTTGTAGTATAGTTTGAAGTCAGGTAGCATGATGCCTGTGGCTTTGTTCTTTTGGCTTAGGATTGACTTGGTGATGCGGGCTCTTTTTTGGTGCCATATGAACTTTAAAGTAGTTTGCAGATGACATGATTGTATATCTAGAAAACCCCATTGTCTCAGCCCAAAATCTCCTTAAGCTGATAAGCAACTTCAGCAAAGTCTCAGGATACAAAATCAATTACAAAAATCACAAGCATTCTTATACACCAATAACAGACAAACAGAGAGCCAAATCATGAGTGAACTCGCATTCACAATTACTTCAAAGAGAATAAAATACCTGGGAATCCAACTTACAAGGGACGTGAAGGACCTCTTCAAGGAGAACTACAAACCACTGCTCAATGAAATAAAAGAGAATACAAACAAATGGAAGAACATTCCATGCTCATGGGTAGGAAGAATCAATTTTAAACAATACTTTCTTGCCAAAGACACCATGTGTGCTCCTCGGATTATACTTCTTTTGTGGAAGTCAGGCATTTTCTTGCCAAAACACAGGAACTTTCACTATAGGGTGGTCATAAGAGACCTTCAAGGGTTTAAGAACACAACAACAATATATCATGTAATCCTGTATGACTGTGGAGATCTCCCAGAGGCATAATAGACTCAACATTTTTGCAGGCCCTGTGGTCATACACTTTTTTCAAATGAATAAAAAGATGGTACAAAATGTGTTCCTGACTTTCACTGAAGTGAATAATGACACCACTTGAGCCATGGAAATCATTCAGGTCTGACTCTACTCACTGAACAAGGGGTGTTATGGATAATAGGATTGCCCTGGATTTCCTCCTTGTGAGCCAAAGCGGAGTCACACATTCATTAATACATCCTCTTACATGTGAATTAATTCCTTAGACCAAGAGGTAATTTCAATATAGAGAGACAGCCACTTGGCATTTGCAAGTAGACGTTGCTGGATTATGAGATTAGATTAGCGGGCTTATGCTGGGTCCCTAGGCCATGGCTGAGATCAATGCTGCAGATTAACCTCATCTTGCTGATTATAGTCCTATTTGTTTTAAACTTAGTTACTGTATGAGAAAAAATGAACAGTTATGGTCCCAGCTTCTGTTGGTCAGATTAGAGTGGTCAGCAGATTGATATAATCATGGAAAACTTCATCAAAAGTCAAATGAGTGTCAAAACTAAGGATGGATATTATTAAGAGACAATTTTCCATGTTTGTTTTTATCTTTTTGGTGCATCTAGCAAGTTAGGTGCTAATTGCTCTTTGTTAAGGACTATCTTTCCAATGTTGTTTGTAAGTATAACAGCTTTGGAAGACGAAGATAGTGTTGTTTTCCAGTTGAGCGAAAGAAAAACATGCTTGTTGACCGTTATGAAGATTCTGGTTCCCTAAGCCCAGGGCTGCCTGAGAGCATGTGCAGCAGGTATCCATCTGTGCCCATCCATGTCATTCAGGTGGGGTGAGAGGAAGTCAAGAAAATATGCCAGTGTGTATGCCGCCTTTTGTGCAGTGAGTGATACAGGCCTTTGTCTCTCACCTAGGAGTTTTGTGTCTTCTACTAGCATCTGTGAAAATATGACAGACTAATTTGTTAGCTTGTAAGTAAGATAAAATATCAGACCATTCACAGTAACACAGAGTAGGAGTAATTCTGCTTGGGATCATTCAAAATATACCTTCCATGGCTATCATAAAAAATCACGTTTGAACAGCTCCTGGGAAGTTGTTTTGTCAAATTCAAAAGAACATAGGCTTTGGAATCAGAAGGATCAGAAAAGAAAATGCAGGCTCTCTATTTGGAAATTATAATAATATCATAATGTAAATATATTATGATGAATAAATGTAATTGTATTAATAAAAAGCTATTATTTAGCACCTGGCCTAATAAAATAAATTGATGATTTTTTAATATTTCTTAAAGAGTTGGAAACTAAATTGAGAGGCACATAAAGAAAATGAACACAAATAAAAACATAATATAGAATACATGTAAAAGTCACATACTTATTTAAGAAATAAATTGAAAATAAACCAAAAGTAAAAACAGAAAAAAGCTATAATTACATCACATAGAACAAATAATTGTTAATATTTTAATGTATGTTCTTTTTAATATAATTTTTAAAGGAAGGTTTTAGAAAATACAGTGTTTTGCATCCTAAAGTAGAAGCAGCTTGATATTGGTTCTGGTGAATTTATTTTAAAGAAAGAAAATATGTTAATATCACAATCCAGAAAGCTTGGCTGTTGAATTTTTGTTAAATCTACTGGTTAAGAACATAAATGGAACTTTCATAGCGACTTTTCTTTAGGCCAACCATCTGGACACTTGCTGTATTTTGATTAAAAGCAAAAAAACCCATTTGACTAAAACTTATAATACACTTAAATTCCAGGCTTCTATAGAAAGAAAACCAGAGATAAAATAACATGTAAAAACTGTGAAAAAAGTCATTGTTGCATCAAAAAATTCCATTAATTATAGTAATTATCTATGATTGGAACTCTTAAAACATCTGCAGTGAAACAAGTGGCTATGCTTCAACATGCTCATTTCATATTTCAATCACTTAAATATAGCTATTGTTAAGGAATTAGTTGGAAGTCATTAAGAAAGTAACTTGCAAAAAACCAATTCTGCCATATGACAAAGACAAAATTGAAGAACTAATAACAGAAAATGTGCCCAAACATTATGATCTCCATCATTAAATATAAATTAGTATAAAAATGAAGAACATCCAGTTGACAATTAACTTCAATTTTATTTCTTTATTTACATATTAAGATCATTAATTCTATTAGCTAATTAAAGTCTGCAATAATGTAATTGTAATGAATCCTCATTCAGTGAAGACAAAAACTATCTATTTATTCAATGAACATTTTGTCAGGTAACTTCTATATGTCTAGCAATGAGGTTGTCATCATAGGTATGGAGAAAATGTGGTAATACTTCCAATTCTAATGATTTATTTGAATCACTGTAAGTTTGGAATGGCAAATACCTTCAAAACTGAGGGTACATTTTGAAAATATCAAAGGTATATCACATGATTTTTTTTGTGTGTGATACTATAAAATTATAATAAAAAACAACTTACAATATGCAATTTAAAGTATATTATTAAATTGAAAGGATGAACAAATACTATGTGCATCATCTCAATGGATAAAATAAAGAATGTTAAATATATTAAATGAGAAGAGTATTACACACGGGTTGTGGGGCTGTAGGTAAATCTATTATTTGTGCTTTTCCAATTTCTAAAATTGTAGCAATGTACAACTATTTATTTAGTAATCTAAGGTACTTTTTTTTTTTTATTTATTTTTGTTTTTTTGAGACGGGGTCTAGCTCTGTCACCAGCCTGGAGTGCAGTGGTGTGATCTCGGCTCACTGCAACCTCCGCCTCCCTGGTTCAAGCAAATCTCCTGCCTCAGCCTCCTGAGTAGCTGGGACTATAGGCGTGCACCACCACGCCTGGCTAATTTTTGTATTTTTAGTAGAGACGGGGTTTAACTATGGTGGCCAGGATGGTCTCGATGTCTTGACATTGTGATCCGTCTGCCTCAACCTCCCAAAGTGCTGGGATTACAGGCTGAGGTACTTATTTTTAAAAGAACAAAAAGTCTTGTATCCCATTTTCTCATGTTTGTATTATATTGAATAAAGTAATATAATTAATGCTAATATACAAGTATAATCAAAACAGAAAGACTCAAATCAGATGACATGGCTTTTGGTCTGGGTCATCCATTAATGATCTGTTTGATCCTGAGCATAAGGTTTTGGGCCTGTTTTCCTGTAGCTGTATTTTGATTGATTTTGACTCTACCAGCTCTATAATCTTTTTCATCTCTAAGAAAATAATTATTATTGTTAAATTATCTAGGAGTCATAATGCCAGACTACTCCTAAAGCATATCTTTGGGGAAGAATGAAGCAATCTAAATTGGGGAGGTGCCATCTTCTATAAATGAGACAAATGGGTGAAGACCAGGGATACTTCAACTTACTGATAGACTTCCTTCTAAAGATCTGTGTATACATTGAATTGTTCCAAATGTTTACCCATGTAATGTTAAAAATGTTTTCTCTGTATTTCACATTGATTTTCAATTGGATATGGCTCTCAGACTTTTAGCAGTAAGTTTTAGACACTTTATATTTCCATTCAGTTATATTAAATGGTGAATAAATCTGTGAATAAACAATTCAGAATAATGAAACCCTTCACCATTTCAGTGAGGTCTATTAGCAGCGATTTGCTTTGGTAAATAGAAAAATATTAGTAAAATATTTGTCGCAGTAGTTATTTGTTTAATGGCTAATACAAAATGGAGTTTACCGCTTTGATAAGATAAAAATTAGAATTTTTGTCTATAAACCCCTACTTTTGGAAGATATTTAGTATTTTAAATTATTAGGGCTCTGAAGTATGTTTTTCCTGATTGAATAATTCATTTATTCATTGAGGAAATATTTTATTGAAAAGCTACCATGTGCCAAGAACTATTCCAGATGCCAAGGACACCAACAGTGAAAAATAATGCTATCAACACTACACCCACAGAAAATCAGTGCCTTGATAAAGCTTATATTTAAATGATTCATGAAGAAGAAAATATGTGTAAAATGTGCAGCATATTTTTAATTATAATTTCAAAGGAAATACATAGCAGAAAAGAGAAAAAAGGAATTAAGGTACGGTTATGAATAGAGTGGTATCAAAGAAAGACTCACTGAGAAAATGACCTATCTAGGTGGTGGAAGGTACAAATAAAAAGGCTGAAAGTCAGATGTGTCTCCTGCAGGTTCTGACAATAACAAATTGTACTCTATGGCTGTTGAGCAGTGCAAGGAATAAGGGAGAGTAGCAGGTGATGGCGTCAGAAAGGGAACAGGGCAGATTGGGTGATGAGAGATCCGAGAGGTAAGGAAGCATTGAGCCTTAGGAGCAACTGTGAGTCTTAAGGAGACCTTGGTTTTATTCAGTGATATGGGAAACCACAGCAAATTTTGATCAGAAGAGTAATACCAACTAACTCCACTTGGACCGCATGGAAACGAGGAAGGAGAACACTACAGCAACCTGGAAGCCAGTGAAAAACGATGACAACACTATCGAAGATGGTAAAAAATTGGTGAAGAAAAGCTCATTTGGAACTATTGAGGAGGGAAATGTATTTGCAGAGAGAGCACGAAAAATCATGAAACACTCCATGGGTTTTGCCCTGTGCAAGTGGAAGAAAGGGAAGAAGATAAAGAGTAAGTTACAGATTTTTTTTTTCTTTAAACCAACACTTTTAAACACAACTGTAAAATGAATAAAAATAAGTAACTTCTCCTGCCATACCTCATGCATCATGTTGGGACAAGCAGTCAAAGTTCCTGAATCAATAATCATTTTGATTATACTGTTCCAGAGAAACAATGTATAAAAACATATTCCAGCGCAATTTCTATGTAATCTGTTCCTCTTGTCCTATCAAGTGTGACAGTGTATTATTAAGTATTGACAGAAAACATCAATATGGATGATGTTAGACAGTGGGAGAAAAGCATTTTTGTGTGCTAGTTTTGTCTTTATAATAACAGCATTGATCTGTATTTCAGCTAACCCGTTTTCAGCAACTCACAGCTAATTTGCCCATATCTACATTGGTATGAGCAATAATATGGTGAATGTCAGATGGGATCTGCAATTCATAGGAACGGTTCCACAGCCTAATGATTTTTGTCAAATGTGAATTAATTATTAATCTGATTTGTCTTTCTTTGTTCAGAGCTCTGCAAATGTTAGTAAATCAGGGTCTGCTCAAACTTTTAGTAGAATTGAGGGGATAATAAGCAGCTACTTTTTGATTTACTTACTTTCCTCTTGACTGATGAATAAAATATTCCTGTACTTTTATGGCCTTGGGATTACCATTTGCTCGATTTTAAAATTACTTACTCAAAATGAATTGTTTGTTTAGTGATTTTTATATTTTATACTCTTTTTTGTTAGAAACTTTCAGCATTCTTCTTTAAATAATATGAAAGCTTTCATCCTATTCTCAGGTTAACAAATCATGGTAATGCTGAAGAAAAAAGAAGGCTTGGAAATTGAATTAAATCAATTAATAGTTATAAACACACTATTTTTAAAGAGCATCACATTCCTTATCTATGTTATTAAATTTTAAAATATCTACTGACAAAGACTGTCTTCCCTTGATCTAACTTTCTTTAAAAAAATTGTTTTTAGAGACTGAGTCTCGCTCTAATGCCCAGGCTAGAGTGCAGTGGTGCGATCATAGTTCACTGTAACCTCAAACTCCTGGGCTCAAGCAATCTTCTCACCTCAATCTCCTGAGTAACTAGGACTATTGGTGTGTGCCACCATGCCCAGCTAATTTTTAAGCTTTTTGTAGACCGGGATCTCAAACTCAAGTCTTCCTCAAGGGATTCTCCCACCTTGGCCTCCCAAAGTGCTGGGATTAGAGGCATGAGCACAGCCTTTGACCTAACTTTAGCTTCTCTGAACCCTCTGTTGGACTAGGCCTGACCTTGGTCTTTCATTATTGTCCTTGTAGAATTCAGTTTGAGCAAGAATCCTACTTAGTAAGTTAGAAAAAAAAAAAAATTCCCCTTTCTTTGTATCTGACCACCTTCTACACCTGATCAAATTCCTCATCCTCTAGACTCAATATCTTCTCACCCTGGCTTCCCTTCAGCCAGAATTCTGTCCAGTTGGCCTAACAAGAATCTCCCTTACCTCTGATATTTTCTTTTAGTAAATATTCATCCTGTGACCGCCCCCATCCCCCAAACCTGCTCCTTAGCTATAAATTCCCACTTGTTCTTGTTGGAGTTAAAATTGATCCCAATTTGTCTCCTCTATCTAAAGACTCTATTGCAGTGGTCCCCATATCTACTGAGATAAAAGTCCTCTGTATCCACTTTAACAAGTGTCATAAATATTTGTTTTTCTTTAACATTACTTCACAGGCTTATCATGAGCATTTAACAAGATAACATATACAGAATTCCCAGCAGAGGACCTGGCCTTAGTTTCTGCCAACTGTTTTGTCAGTGTGCCTGTTAGGTTGGAATGGGAGGCAGACTGTGTGCCCTTTAAATCAAATCATTTCCCTTCAGAGATGACAGAGAGCATGCTGGCTATTTACACACAGTATGTTCACTATTTTGATCTATTCAGCTAGGGATTTAGCCAAATTACTAACTGAATTGGTGGAAAAATAAGCACATTTTATTAATTTTTGTATGAATTATTACATTAAATCATTATTACACTAGTCACCTGATCCATTCATGGACAGATAAAACCTATAAGGAAAGCTCTACTTTCAAATAATTTGCATTCCCCAGTTAAAAGTTGAGAAATTTTATAACCTTTTGGGTAAGGGTGCTTTTTTTTAATATAATATGAAAGCAGCTCTAAGTCCAGAAGGCTGAGTGGGCCATGTAAAATTTTTTTTAACTGAAGTATGAACTGGGCTTTCAGACGTTGTACAAGACAGCCTGACTTCTCAGTTCATACACATGAGTGTGACAGGCAGAAAATTAGACACCTGGCAGCTACAAGTGTTTTGGTTTTATGTTTTTAGATACATAGCCAAGATTACTTTTGTGACTGCCAAATTACTACCTTAATTTAAAAGCAGAGGAACACATCAGATTTTTACCACCTAGAAAATCATGTTAAATCTTTGCTTGAAAATGTCTTCATTAGCAGAGAGAAAGAAAAAAAAATGTTTCCTACCAGACTTAACTTCCATCCACGGTGTAGAGTTCAGACCTTGAGAAATGTCTGACAACACTGCTGAAAACTATGGTTGAAATGTTGATTTCACTGCTAGAAGCCATTTAGGGCAAAGAATATAACTGAGTGGCTTAGGGGTTGATGCAGTTATTTGCTTATCTAATAGTGATAAGTGCAAGTCAGACTTCTATATTTTTGATATTTTATCTTATTTTCCATTTTACTTACAGGATGTTTTTATGGGGCTTCTCTACTTAACACAATCCTGAGATTTAACACAGGATGAAAAAGAAGGCATAAAATTTAGTAAGGTAGATCAAAACTAAAAGTTACACTTAACTCTGACATCCACTTTGAACAAAACATAGAAAGAACAGTGCATTTAAACTAAATAAAATCCAAGAGGCAAATATGGTACTTACTGTTTTACTGTGAGGTAGTCAGTAATAATTTAATGATAGGATATCTGAATATAAAGAAAAAAAACTGGTGACAAAAGTGTGAGAAATGTATTTTAATGCTTGATAACAACATACATCTCAAAAAGAAAAGGGGTGGCTTAGTGCTGTTTCTGAAAGAAGGTATTTTTTGTCCTTTTTATTGCATTATTCAAGTTTATTTAAGCTAGACAATTGTGACATAAATTTGGTTAAGCAAAGACAAATATGCTTGGACAAGTGATTAGAGCTCTTGTGTGCTTTCTTATTTGTCCATATAGCTGTTCCCTGCCCATCTACTTGCCTACACAGTGTTATGATGTCAGTTCGTTAAGTTGGCTATAATAAAATACCATAGACTAAGTGGCTTACAGACAACAGAAATCCATTTCTAACAGTTCTAGGGGCTGAGAAGTCCAAGATCAAGGCACTGACAGATGTGGTATCTGGTGAGGGATTGTTTCCTAATTCCTAGAAGGCAATCTTTTTGCTGCATCCTCACAGCCTGTGGAAAGGACTGGCAATGCTCTGAGATCTCTTTTATAAGAGCATTAATCCCATTCATGAGGGCTGTACCCTTATGACCTAATTACCTCCCAACAGGCCCTATTTCCTGATACCATTGCCTTGTGAGTCTTGGCAGGAGGGGGAGGTGGCCTTCAGTAAATGGTAATATCTGTTGCTCAGCATTGGCTCTATCTTGGTTAGATTAACAGTGAAGAAGATCAGAAAAAAGAGATGGGGTCCAAACGGCAGCTACTGGCCATTTGTGGCCAAAGACCAATTATCTTAGAAGGCTACTCAAAAATAAGCCCCTTGTCAGGCTCTTGGTGCTTACGTTTTTCAGAATTGGCTATAAATGGTCTCTCTACGGGGGGAAGAACTGAGCCCGGAAATGGGACCAGTTTTTGGAAAATAAGCAAAATGGAGAAGGGAAACTGAGGTGAAGGCTAATAGAAACTTTTTCTGCCAACATGTAGGAAGGAACTATGGAGGACTAATAAGTGAACCAGGAATATTAATGAGGAGATTTAGATTTAGTAAAAAATTAAAAATAAAGCAGAAGGATTATTTCATGAGTCTGCTGCTCCAAAACGTAACAGGAAGAAGGAAGACTATTAGTACCAAATTATGTAAGATAGCCATTACTTCTATAGCAAACATTTTTTTTCTTTTGGTCATCAAAAAATTAAACTAAGAATAAAGATTCTCTCAACATAAAAAAGTCTTTCTTCTAGAATAATTGATATAAAACCAATACATGAAGTATCCAAGGTGATATTGGGTGACCACTAGAATTTGAGGAAAGATCCTAGTATTTCAAATTCTAAATTATCGTTTTATTTTTCTACAGGACTGAAAATTTTCATTTGCTTATGACCTTAAATGTATATGGAACTTTCCTTTTGAAAGCCTTATTTATGGTTTGCATGCTTATTTAAACAATGAGCTTTTTAAAAATCATTAGGTCAATTTATTTTTCTTTCTTTTAATTTTTCTTACATTTCCCCTATTTCCCCTTTACACATGGCTAATCCCTGAAAACTTCTGATATAGTAAAAAGTATCCTAATGGTTTATTTTACTAATCTTTCTTACTTTTGTACAGGATTGTGACCTCTAGAGAGCAGAGGCTGTATCTTTTTCATTTGCATATTCTGAGCGTCTATTACAATGCTTCATATATAGTGTCTCAGTACATATTAATATTTATTGTTCAATAAATGAATCCATGAACTCATTTTATGTGAAACTGTGGAAAGTAGGATAATCTCTCCTACAAGAAATATTGGGAAGTAGATTATTACAGTCATCTCTTTCTGTTTAACAATTTATACAACACTTAGTGGCTGAAAGCAACAACTGCATTTCTGTTGGTCAGGAATTTACACAGAACTCAGCTGGGTGATTCTTATGATCCAGTTAGTGATATTCATCTGATAACTGGGCTGGGCTAAACTGGGCTGCTTCTATCTCCGTGTAGACTCAAGCCCTCTCCAGTGGGCTAGGTGGACTTTTTATAGGATGGTTCAGGGATCCTAGAAACCACGGCAAAGGCTACCAGTCTCTTTGAATTTTAGGTCTAAATCTGTACAGCTTTACTTTAGCCATACTCCATTGATCAAAATAGTCATAAGTCAACCCAGATTCAAGGCAAGGAAAAATAGACTGTATCACAAGGGGTTGAGTATAAAGAATTTGTGACCATTTTCAATCTGCAATATATGAAGGAAAAAAAGAATAAACAAGCTATATATTTAATCTCATTCTCTGTGCCTGCATCAGGTCTATATCCAAAAAATACTTGAATAGAAAAAACACTTTTCAGAAAGGCAACATATTTGTTCATATTTCTTAAGCAATTTTTAGCAGACATTTCCCTGGCCTTGACTACTTTACTTGTTTAAGTTCTTTCAATGTCTAAGTTATTTTGATGTATTCTTTTCACTATCTCTGTCATTTATATTTTTTCATTTTTATTCTGACTGCTATCAGCCCCCAAAACCTGACCAGGTCCTTAGTTGTACATGTACTCTACCAATTCCTTTCTAAATAGGAGCCAGAAAGATGGCAGGCAAGGCTCCTAGAATCCTCCTCCACTGACCCATTGTCCCTTGTCCATGCCACTTCCAGATTTCCTTTCTCTAAACTAATTATTATTTTATCATATTCCTGCTCATAAAACTATCAAATTCAATGCAGGAATTCCTCAGAGATATTGCAGATCTGGATCCACATCACTACTGTAAAATGAATATCACAATAAAATGAGTCATAAATTTTGTGATTTCCTAGTGCATGTAAAAGTTATGTTTACACTATACTGTAGTTTATTGTGTGCAATAGTATGTCTAAAAAACAATGTACATACCTCAATTAAAATGTGCTTTATTGCTAAACATTGTTAACAATCATCTGAGCATTAGTGTCACACTTCTCCCATGAATGAAGACTCTTGTCTGTATAATGTTCCTCAAATGTGCTTTGCATTCTCCTAGATCGCTTCTTTGGCTGATGTCATTCCTATGGTCCAGAGTTCCATCCCTCTGGCTCTATCTATGGTACCACAGTTATCTTTTGGGCTCTTGCTAAAAGGCCACTCTTTTTATGAAATTGTAGCTCTCATGATTAAAAATTACTTCTTCCAAGAATTTCTAATGGCTTTCACTGTATTTTCATTTTTAATTTTTTTTGAGATGGAGACTCGCTCTATCACCCAGGCTGGGGTACAGTGGCGCCATCTCGACTCACTGCAAACTCCGCCTCCCGGGTTCACGCCATTCTCCTGCTTCAGCCTCCTGAGTAGCTGGGAGTACAGGTGCCCGCCACCAGCCCAGCTAATTTTTTGTATTTTTAGCAGAGACAGGGTTTCACCGTGTTAGCCAGGGTGGTCTCGATCTACTGACCTCGTGATCTGCCAACCTTGTGATCTGCCCACCTGGGCCTCCCAAAGTGCTGGGAATACAGGCATGAGCCACCGTGCCCGGGCTTCACTGTACTTTTTAATGCAGTTCTTATATAATAAATCCCTGCTATATTAATATTTACAAAGCAATTGTTCTGTGTAAAAATAATATATTCCTAATGAGTGGAAAGTCTGATTTGCACTTTGCAAAATCTTAATAGATGTTGAAATGAATAAGTGAAATAGTGAATCAAATAATCAATAGTAGAATGTTTTTATAATAATTTCTTAGTAAAAATACATACTATACAGTGGCAAAGTAATTTTTGGAGAAAAGCTGGGAGAAGGTTCAGCAGAGATTCAGACATATGATTAGGAAAATCACTACCTGTGTTCTCTAAACAAGAAGCGAAGAGTTTCTTACTGAAGAAAACTTAATAAAAATACTCCTTAGACATTAAAATTCCCCACGTAAAAAAAATGTTGAATCATATTTGAGTCAAATATGATCAGATGCTGAATGAAATTCAAGTGTATTTGTGGATTTTAAATGGGTTTGCAAAAATGTCCTTATGCATAGTCATCAATATTTTAAAATATAGCTAATTGTAAAAGTCAAGAAAATGAATATGCAGTTTTAGTTTGCTTTGTGAATTTGAATATTTTGAGCATGAGCAATGCTATTTTTGGATTTGCAAAAATAATCGACAATGCACAATTTTTGTTAAAGCTGATGTCCAAAACACTTTGTTTGATTTTACTGAATATTTGTTTTCCAAAATGAGAATTGGCTGAATTTATTAAAGCAATGCAATTTTTGCACTTTGAGAAATAGACCTTTAACTTACTATAAGATATCCCTGAACAAATGATACTAAATGCAACTAGAGAAATAGCCCAAAACATTGACCTGAATTGTGTTGAAGTGTCACAAAAGGTTTAATTTGAATTGATTTTCAGTTCCAGTAACATAATTTAGTAGTTCACCTGTGATTAACTAAAGCATATTATTGATTGCTTTGACTTAAGAAAGTCCTGAATTGGGAGTTTTACATGACTAGAATAGATATGAGCAACCTTGAGATATTATTAAAACTGTTTTAAAGTCTTTAACATTTATAAGAATGTCTTACTTTGCACTAATATAACTCATGTTCAGTCTGTAAATGGTTCAAATGATTTTAGTCCGCTATTTTATGTCTCTTTAGGAAGTCCCCCAGTATCTCAAAGGTCGTATACATAATTATATGGAAATTTCAATGTTTTTTTTCCAGAACTGTGGAAAAATTCAGCAGTCTCTATAAAATGAATATCCATAGGCAGCCTGGTAGCCATATGAAACTTGTCAAAATTTGGTCTACATATAATTTTCTGCACTCCCCTTTAAAAATTTTATGTTTTTCAAAATGTCTTTTTTTTTTTCCTTTGAAGCACTCAAAACTTGCAACTCCACATCTCCTATTTTATCTCTATTCATTAGTTTATAAATGTTCTAATTCAATATCCTATCTAAAATATTGTTGAAGGGTCAGGTTGAAATATATTTAAGGAATAAAAATAAGAATAGTTATGATAATAACAACATTAACACCAATTACAATAACTACCATGTTCAATAGAACATTGTTCAATAGAACATTGACTATCCTTTGGATTAGTCATGATCTTGTTACAAATATTATTTCACTCTGTATTGGTGGTCATCACGTGGGAAGGTAGTGTGTAGTTTTTGTGTTTCGTTGTCTTTTGTTTGCTTGTTTGTTTGTTTGTTGTGGTTGTAGATGGGATCTTGCCATGTTGTTCAGGCTGGCCTTGAATTACTGGACTCAAGTGATCCTCCAACCTCAGCCTCCTGAGTACATATTCCCTGGTCTATAGATGAAGAGATGAAGGTTCAAGAAGACTGAACATCTGGACTAATTAAATGACAACTAAATGGCAGAAATGGTATTTAAGCTCAGGCCTAGCAGATGCAAAGTCATGCACACATGTCAAGCATGTAATATTGTATAGCCTATTAACTCATCAATTTAGTCTTTAGAAGGCTGAATTTCTCATATGTATCAGGAATAACATAAAAGGTTGAGAGGAAAACCATAAAAAGACAACATCCATGCACAAGTTCAATTTATTTCAACAGATTTTTAATTATTTGCCATGTACTAGTAGTTGTGTGAGACACTACTGACACATAAAAAGATAAGTTAAAAAACATGTAAAATTAAATAACATGCTATACTAGGGGACTATAAAAGGACAGAGGAGAAATGGAAGATAGACTTAAAATTGGGATGGTCATCGAGTTGAATTTTAAAGGAAACAGGAAGCTTTTTCCTATTTGGAAGCTTTGGGAAGGGCTTCCAAATGGATGTGATAGCACATGCAAAGATACAGAGATGAGAAAGTATGCACATAAGCTCTTCATGTTTCTTAATACAAAGCTTGAGATGAAACAGGGGAACTAGACAGGACTGCATATAAGAGAAAGTTTTGTCTTCCCAAACACGCAATGCTATTATATTCCTCAGTCTTGGTTCCGATAGTCCTGTTTTACTGGACTGTCTCTCAAATCCTCTCTCGTCCAAACTGTAAAATTTCACCTATCGGAGGCTGAAGAGCCTAAAAGATAAGATTATACATTCTAGGCCCCTTTTAGCATTGGGTTCAAATGTCAGGGTTGCCACTAACAAGTTGCATAATCTGGGGCAGGTTTATTTTCTTTTTTTCACTTTGTCCATTTATCATATAAGGTAGCTTTTGCATTAACATAATTAATAAATATTATTATTACAGTTTCTTAAAACTTCAGGTCCTATATGAGGGTTTTTTTACTATTCCTGATAATTATTTGCTTACTTCTTTTTGCCTTCCCTTCAGTATGTATTCAGTAGATACTAAAAAAATGTAATTGTATACAAAATGGAGGTGTGGTTTATGGTATGAAAAGCTAGTATTTAGAGACTGAATTTTTTTTCTCAAACAATTGAAATCAATATATAATATAGTTCATCCCCTTACTGGCTTAGAAATAGTACAGCATATATTATATACTTTACGTATTTAATTATACACACACACGAATACAATGAAAAAGTTAACAGCATTATCTTTGAACTTCTACAATACAGCTAAAGAATTGTAAACTGGGTAGTTCTTTCACTTCTTTTCACAAAAAATGTTTATACTTATAAAATTATTTTCATAAAATATATAAAACATAACACTTATTGCATGAAATGCTTTCCCGTAGAAGTATTTTTCATATTCTAATGTAAGAAAGCATTATCCTTCAATGAACAATTGCAAAATTATACAGAGAAAACAATTCTGAACTGGTCAAAATCTCATTAAAATTGTATGAGGAGAATTATGTATGCCCCATTTACGATTTTTCTTTATAGCAGAATATCAAGTAATCCATGATTTGAGAGCACACTTTAGTTTTATCCTAGACCTACTTGACCTTGTAAGTGTTTCTTGATTTTAAAGGATGACATTTAATTAAAACTGCCTTGCTGAAGTACGGTAATTATTGGTGCAGATAAAAGAGATTTACAGAAACTCAAGTCAGTGGATTGGTAAGAGCAACACAGATTTTTCTTAACATCGGGATGTATCATTTGCAAAATGTGATATACTATCTAGCTTTGTATCATTTAAAAACACATCAAGTTTGCTGGTTGAATTAGCACACGTGATAGTGGAAGAGGCATTTCAATTAAGCCCAAAGTCAAACAGATTTGAAGAATTTTCTACCTTTATTTGCAATGCTGTGCATAAAATTATTCAAGCATTTCATTGAAGAATGAGAACTCATGGAGTATGAAATCGGACCCAAATCTCTCCCTTTATTAGATGATATCTTTCCTTCGTACTTCGCTGCTCATCAACAAATGACATTTAGTAATATGTATGAATAATTGGTGAATTTACTGCTCATTACCTCTTTAAAAATCCAAGGAAGTATTAAACATACTTTGATTCTTTTATGAGAAAATAATTTTTGTTAAAAGGTTAAAACAAGTGATTTTTATTTTTAATTAGGTAGCTCAGCTAATGAGTCCTTGCAATACCAAAGTACTTATGATTACTTTTCCAATTGTACTTGTGCAGACTATAAAAAAACTCAAAAATCATATATTCCTCTCGCACAACAATGATTTTAAAACTCCTTCAAATAATACTTCAGTAGCTAGAGTTCTGTTAAATATTATTTTATTTATTTTCCCAGAAAAATATGAGTTATTCTTTACTTTTATATTCATAATTAAAGATGTTATGCAAAAATTATGCATGCATATTAACTCTACATGTTTCACGTGTGAAATCTAAGATGATATTACTATTTTTCAGCTTGATATTCTCCTAAGATCACATACAAATTATTTTAAACAGTTTTGATTTGTGTATATATTTTTGGTAACTAACGTCACTCCAAAGTAAAATATTAGCATCTTTTTAAACCAATTTTACTCGTATTGACATTGTTTACTTGTATTCACAATGGCCTGTTTTAACAGGTTCTAAATGTTAACATAGTAGTTCGTAATCATTTATTGTTGACAACAAGATAGCAGGTGTTTAGCATATTGTATTCTGAATTGGTACCCATGTATAATGAATTTCTTGGTCCTTGAGGTATTTAATGGATGTTTTCAGAAGTATTCTAAAGACTGAGATGATAAATGAGTTTTACATAACTTTAGCTAATTGAATCTTTTCTTTTTTCAGTAAAGACGAGATATATCATTTTTTCCCGCATAGATCCTGGATTATTACTATCATTCGAATTTATTTCTATAATCTCTAAGTCAGGTGGAACAGAGCTATAATTTATTAGAGTGAAACTTTGGAGGTGCATACAGTAGTCACATTGTTATGTTCATCTCCTACAGGAACAACTTCTGATTTCATTTCATTACATTGAAAGGTAACCTCGAATATGAAAGGAGCCTTTAATGTTATAAATATGACCATGATGATAATCATCATTATCATCATCTAAGGTACTCACAATCAATAATAAGCCTATACACTTAGAGTTCCAAATTGAAATTAAAAAAGGAAGATGAGATCTAAATTTCAGGTAAAATCTACTTTTCTTAAACATTTATATGTGCAGGGCAGTTGAAAATGGAAACAGTTGCATAACAAGAAACGTTTGGTATTCAAGTAGATTCTCGTCTACTCTTTCCATCATAAAACATAAAGCACAAAATGAAATACTTTGGTTAGAACATCCCTTTGCACAGATTGAATGAATCACTACTGTTTTCCAAGGAATAAGGTTTATTCAATTTCTACTCCTCAAATCTTTTACCACGTTCACATTCACAACAACTTTTGGCAACACAATTGCTTTTATTATTATTATTTTTTTAGTTCAGCTAAAGAAGAAAAGAAGACGTAATGCATAGAAAGCAAAAGTTAATTCCCCTTATTTTTTTTAAATGCTTGTTTTTTGTCTTTGTTTTGGATCAGTATTAATATTTTTTAAAATATTGTTATATGTATATATTTTAAAACATATTTAAAATAATTTAACTTAAAAATAATGTTTTTTTCTCTCTTTGGTAGAGGAAATTGAGATTCAATAATATTAAAACTTTATTTCATATAGAACTATTTTTCACTCAATTTTTTTCATGAAGTATTTCTGAACGGTACACACTCATGGGTTAATGAAGATAAAAGAGATAGATAATGGACATTAGGATAAGGGGTAAAACGAACATCATGATTCTTAGTGTAGAGTTGTACAAGCTAGTACACTAACAAGAAATTAGTGAAAAGGAAATGAGGGGAAGTGCAGTGGAAAGAAAGACTGAACTGATGGAGCCTGATCCTGAAAGCAGATGAGCTCAAAGAACCTAGTAAAGATATACAGCCTATAAAAGCCAACGAATAGTAGCCAACAATAAGTAAAGGCACAGAACTACATTCAGCTAGAAGAAAGGAAAGTTGAGAGCACACACAATTTAAAAAGTGATCATACTTTTAATTAAGAGACTATAAAGATTGAGGTGTTCAGACACTACAAAAGAAGGAACGACATTAATAATGGGAGACTTTAACACCCCACTGTCAATATTAGACAGATCAACGAGACAGAAAGTCAACAAGGATACCCAGGAATTGAACTCAGCTCTGCACCAAGCGGACCTAATAGACATCTACAGAACTCTCCACCCCAAATCAACAGAATATACATTTTTTTCAGCACCACACCACACCTATTCCAAAATTGACCATATACTTGGAAGTAAAGCTCTCCTCAATAAATGTAAAAGAACAGAAATTAAAACAAACTATCTCTCAGATCACAATGTAATCAAGCTAGAACTCAGGATAAAGAATCTCACTCAAAACCGCTCAACTACGTGGAAACTGAACAACCTGCTCCTGAATGACTACTGGGTACATAACAAAATGAAGGCAGAAATAAAGATGTTCTTTGAAACCAATGAGAACAAAGACACAACATACCAGAATCTCTGGGATACATTCAAAGCAGTGTGTAGAGGGAAATTTATAGCACTAAATGCCTACAGGAGAAAGCAGGAAAGATCCAAAATTGACACCCTAACATCACAATTAAAAGAACTAGAAAAGCAAGAGCAAACACATTCAAAAGCTAACAGAAGGCAAGAAATAACTAAAATCAGAGCAGAACTGAAGGAAATAGAGACACAAAAAACCCTTCAAAAAATAAATGAATCCAGGAGCTGGTTTTTTGAAATGATCAACAAAATTGATAGACCGCTAGCAAGATTAATAAAGAAAAAAAGAGAGAAGAATCAGATAGATGCAATAAAAAATGATAAAGGGGATATCACCACTGATCCCACAGAAATACAAACTACCATCAGAGAATATTACAAACACCTCTACGCAAATAAACTAGAAAATCTAGAAGAAATGGATAAATTCCTCAACACATACACCCTCCCAAGACTAAACCAGGAAGAAGTTGAATCTCTGAATAGACCAATAACAGGAGCTGAAATTGTGGCAATAATCAATAGCTTACCAACCAAAAAAAGTCCAGGACCAGATGGGTTCACAGCCGAATTCTACCAGAGGTACAAGGAGGAGCTGGTACCATTCCTTCTGAAACTATTCCAATCAATAGAAAAGGAGGGAATCCTCCCTAACTCATTTTATGAGGCCAGCATCATCCTGATACCAAAGCCTGGCAGAGACACAACAAAAAAAGAGAATTTTAGACCAATATCCTTGATGAACATTGATGCAAAAATCCTCAATAAAATACTGGCAAACCAAATCCAGCAGCACATCAAAAAGCTTATCCACCATGATCAAGTGGGCTTCACCCCTGGGATGCATGGCCGGTTCAATATATGCAAATCAATAAATGTAATCCAGCATATAAACAGAACCAAAGACAAAAACCACATGATTATCTCAATAGATGCAGAAAAGGCCTTTGAGAAAATTCAACAACCCTTCATGCTAAAAACTCTCAATAAATTAGGTATTGATGGGACGTATCTCAAAATAATAAGAGCTATCTATGACAAACCCACAGCCAATATCATACTGAATGGGCAAAAACTGGAAGCATTCCATTTGAAAACTGGCACAAGACAGGGATGCCCTCTCTCACCACTTCTATTCAACATAGTGTTGGAAGTTCTGGCCAGGGCAATTAGGCAAGAGAAGGAAATCAAGGGTATTCAATTAGGAAAAGAGGAAGTCAAATTGTCCCTGTTTGCAGATCACATGATAGTATATCTAGAAAACCCCATTGTCTCAGCCCAAAATCTCCTTAAGCTGATAAGCAACTTCAGCAAAGTCTCAGGATACAAAATCAATGTACAAAAATCACAAGCATTCTTATACATCAATAACAGACAAACAGAGAGCCAAATCATGAGTGAACTCCCATTCACAATTGCTTCAAAGAGAATAAAATACCTAGGAATCCAACTTACAAGGGATGTGAAGGACCTCTTCAAGGAGAACTACAAACCACTGCTCAAGGAAATAAAAGAGGATACAAACAAATGGAAGAACATTCCATGCTCATGGGTAGGAAGAATCAATAACATTAAAATGGTCATCCTTCCCAAGGTAATTTACAGATTCATTGCCATCCCCATCAAGTTACAAATGACTTTGTTCACAGAATTGGAAAAAACTACTTCAAAGTTCATATGGAACCAAAAAAGAGCCCGCATCGCCAAGTCAATCCTAAGCCAAAAGAACAAAGCTGGAGGCATCACACTACCTGACTTCAAACTATACTACAAGGCTACAGTAACCAAAACAGCATGGTACTGGTACCAAAACAGAGATATAGATCAATGGAACAGAACAGAGCCGTCAGAAATAATGCCACATATCTACAACTATCTGATCTTTGACAAACCTGAGAAAAACAAGAAATGGGGAAAGCATTCCCTATTTAATAAATGGTGCTGGGAAAACTGGCTAGCCATATGGAGAAAGCTGAAACTGGATCCCTTCCTTACACCTTATACAAAAATCAATTCAAGATGGATTAAAGACTTAAATGTTAGACCTAAAACCATAAAAACCCTAGAAGAAAACCTAGGCATTACCATTCAGGTCATAGGCATGGGCAAGGACTTCATGTCTAAAACACCAAAAGCAATGGCCACAAAAGCCAAAATTGACAAATGGGATCTAATTAAACTAAAGAGCTTCTGCACAGCAAAGGAAACTACCATCAGAGTGAACAGGCAACCTACAAAATGGGAGAAAATTTTTGCAACCTACTCATCTGACAAAGGGCTAATATCCAGAATCTACAACGAACTTCAACAAATTTACAAGAAAAAAACAAACAACCCCATCAAAAAGTGGGCCAAGGACATGAACAGACACTTCTCAAAAGAAGACATTTATGCAGCCAAAAAACACATGAAAAATTCTCACAATCACTGGCCATCAGAGAAATGCAAATCAAAACCACAATGAGATACCACCTCACACCAGTAGAATGGCAATCATTAAAAAATCAGGAAACAACAGGTGCTGGAGAGGATGTGGAGAAATAGGAACACTTTTACACTGTTGGTGGGACTGTAAACTAGTTCAACCCTTGTGGAAGTCAGTGTGGCGATTCCTCAGGGATCTAGAACTAGAAATTCCATTTGACCCAGCCATCCCATTACTGGGTATATACCCAAAGGACTATAAATCATGCTGCTATAAAGACACATGCACACGTATGTTCATTGCAGCATTATTCACAATAGCAAAGACTTGGAACCAACCCAAATGTTCAACAATGATAGACTGGATTAAGAAAATGTGGCACATATACACCATGGAATACTACGCAGCCATAAAAAATGATGAGTTCATGTCCTTTGTAGGGACATGGGTGAAATTGGAAATCATCATTCTCAGTAAACTATCACAAGAACAAAAAACCAAACACCGCATATTCTCACTCATAGGTGGGAATTGAACAATGAGAACACATGGACACAGGAAGGGGAATATCACACTTCAGGGACTGTTGTGGGGTGGGGAGAGCGGGGAAGGATAGCATTGGGAGATATACCTAATGCTAGATGACGAGTTGGTGGGTGCAGTGCACCAGCATGGCACATGTATACATATGTAACTTACCTGCACGTTGCGCACATGTACCATAGAGCCTAAAGTATAATAATAATAATAGTAATAATAATAATAATAAAAAGAAGAAAAGAAAAAAAGAAAAAAAAGAAAAAGAAGAAAGAAAGAAAGAAAGAAAGAAACTCATAAGAAAACTATATAATTCAGTTATAAAATTTAATTATTAAAAAAAAGTAAACAAAATAAAGAACCAATGCTTTAATAGAATTAAAAGTACTTTTAATGGAATTAGTGGAATTTATTGATTCACCTCATCAGGGATGATTTGGGCTGGTGCCAGAGCTGGTTGTGAACCAGGACAATAAACACACTAAAGACTTAAAAAAAAAAAAAAAAAAGAAGGAACGAATAGGAGCATCGACTAGGGATGTTAAAATTATTGCTAAGTTTTAGCAATAGTTTGTTAAATGTCAACTGAGAATCAGTGTCATTGACTAGCAACTCTTGAACAGAACACATAGGGGTATTTTACCAGCTTCTTTCTATGGAAAAAAAAACCCTGAAGGGAATAGAATATTCCTTTCCAATGATGGACCATGAGGCCAAATATTTTACTTTTACTAATAATAGCTACAGGTTATTGGTGCCACTATAGATGAGGTATTCCTTATTCACTCAAATATTTATATTATCTTGATGAGGTAGAAATTATTATTCCTTTTTTATAGATGATGAAACTGACTTTAAAAAAGGCAAAATAACATGTCCAATATCATATAGTTTACAAATGTCAGGACCAGAATTAGAATCTAGAGATATTACAAATCCTGTGTTCTTTACTAGGCAGACTGCTTCACTTATAGAGATGTGGCTTTTAAGACACAAGGGTCCTGAGTCCCATAAGGACCTGCCAGGATTCAAGGGTCCTGGTACTAGGTTATAGTAGAAATTCATCGATTAGGCAAACAGCTTCTGCTGTCCATATTAATTGGTATAGGATTACCTCAAATTAATGTGCAGATATAAACACAAATCTGTAAAGGGAAAAACTGAGAATCATAAGAATAAACTATCCCTCAAACTAGGAGGGAGCCAAGAGACTTACATACAAGGCACTCTTGGATGGCAGCAGGATAACTTTAGAGATGGGCACTGCCTCCCATCTCTAAGGTACTTTTAAGCTAATTGTTTGCTACTGTGTGTATGTGATGGGACTGTTTTTCTTGGTAGGTTCTCAGAAACTCTCTGGGATGTTTGGGTTCTAAGTGTCATCTCCTCAGCTGGGCACCATGGCCCTGCTGAGGTCTTTAGGGTTCAAGCAGCAGATATACACCCTTAAGTAACCTGGTGTGGGACCAATCATACTACAAAAACCCTAGTGTAATATTATAGTGTTATATTTTGAATCATGGTGGTTGGGAGAAAGTCCTCTCTTCAAGGAAAAATGTAAATTTCCTCATGGCTCTGAAGTCAACTTTTTGGTAAATTTGGGGAGATTAAAATGGAATTTACTTGGATATCATTAAACCAACGTTGACTTTTAGGAAGATAAGTAAAATAACAATGTGCTGTTTGACATGGGTGGATTCCTGGCCCTTAACTCCTAAGAGTCATATAGATGGACCTTCAAAGAACCACTACTTAGTGGAAAAATACATATTTGGTTGTCTGTCTTCCACTATGTTGGTCAATATTAGAAATTATAGATTCCATTCGGGCATCTAAACCCCATAATAACAACAGAATTCATTTTATCATTGAGGAGAGGCCTGGGACAGAAAGAGATTTGGAAAATTTTCCATCACTGATACAGACTAAAAATGGATTTAGTTTTTCTATCAAATGAGAAGATTTGTAGAATTGGACATACTCAATGTACTTTCTAAAATTAAAGCAAGACAGTAAGAATAGTGCTTATTTGTTATGAGACACCACTGTGTAAGTTGACAGTGAATCAGAGAGAACCAATCCAGGTTATGAGATACTAGAAAACAGAAATTTTATAATTGGTTGTTTTTCAGATTCTTAAAACTTTTCTAAGTGGTTCAGCTTTCAGAACTCTGAAAACTCAAGAAACAATATTTTAAATTCTATGTGACAAGAAGGAAATCAATTAGCAGACATGAAAGACAAAAGTTACTAACAAAATAGGTGCTGGTAAAAAATTGTATTAGCCTGTTTTCATGCTGCTGATAAAGACATACCCTAGATAGGGCTATGTATAAGAGAGAGAGGTTTAATTGGACTTACAGTTCTACATGACTGGGAAAGCCAATAATGGCAGAAGGCAAGGAGAAGCAAGTCACGTCTTACATGGATGGCAGCAAGCAGAGAGCTTGTGCAGGCAAACTCCCCCTTATGATAACCATCAGATCTCATGAGATGTACTCACTATCATGAGAACAGCATGGGAAAGACCTGCCCCGATGATTCAATTACCTCCCTCCAGGTCCCTCCCACAACACGTGGGAATTCAAGATGAGATTTGGGTGGGGACACAACCAAACCATATCAAAAATTTAAAAATGAAAATTTAAAAAAAGAGTTATTTAAAAGATACCAAGAAACATCTAAAAATTTTTTTAAGTAAAAAATAAATAAAATAAATGAATTATGGGCTTTTTAGGGCAGATAAGAAAGCCTCTTGAGGAGTAGTCAGACCAGCTTTGGGGAAGGTAGAGCCTGGCATCCAGAAGTGGGTTTTCTCTCTGTTCGCTCCAATGAACGCTATGTCAGGCAATAGCATTCAGAAACTCTATAGTGGTTCCTTTGATGCCCTAACTAGGATCTAAAATGAAGGCTAGGTATATCATGCTATAATCTGTGATAGCATGTGGGAGAAAAGCAGAGACCTAGAAGCATTCAGTGCCCCAGCATCAATTTTGGATTATATAGTGAAGAAAAAGCAGGAATAAGATAAGGGCTAAGTATTTTAGACAGGCAAATACCAGAATGAAGACCTAAGCAACAGGAGTGAGAAGTAGGCAAGTAAACTAATAATCGGCATTGGAACCCAGGTGGACCCTATCTTGAATCCCTGTTGTTTCTGAACAAGTGAAATTGACCTGACAAATATGTTTTGCCCCCTTGTTACAACATGCAACACAGCTGATAAAAACTGTGGAACTTAATCAGGCAAGGAAAGGAATTAGATTATTAGAGTCTTACTATCATATCTCAAAAAATCCTGTCATTTAGGGGACCATGTTTTCCAAAAACAGGTCCTGATCTTACACATTGATTCTATGTCAGGGAATGCACATACATTGCAATCACTCATTAGATCCATTCCAATCAGAGCAAGTCTTAGGAAATATTTTCAAATGGAAATATACAAATAACTCATATTAACTTGTAATTGAGTCTCTTTCTTCTGAGGAAGGTAGTGTGAGTACGGTGGAAAAAATGAATCTTTTGAAATCACTTGCTAATATAGGTTCTAGTTCTGACAATAATTCTGTGATATTGAGCTAGTTATCTGTTGGAGCTTTATCAAAATTATCCTAATATGAAGGTGGGGCTCTCTTGTAGACTGACTGCATTTTTAATGTTAAACTGCTGATACCATTTATGCTCCACCTCTCCCTCTTCACATTCTGCCCCACATCTAGACAAGCTAATGACAAAGCCTGCTTGCTTCTTCCTTCATTTTGGACAGGAAGGTCAAACCATGTAGGAACCGTCACCCCAGCTGCAATCCCTGACCATAGAAACCCCAAGCCAGTTTTCTTTCCTTGTTTCTCGACTCATCTTCAGACTTGCTTGAGATTTGCCTTGTTCTCCCAGAAAAGCTCATTATGGGAGCAATAAACATTTTCATTTCCTCTTGAGGTGTGTGTATGTCATAATCAGTCTTGACATCTGAATTTAATTTTGGGTTGGGAAGACATCTCTCTTTCTGTAGGGGGTGACCCAAATAGTTTAATTCAATAAAGCCATGCCACAATATAATAACCGATTTTTACAATATAATAGCAAAAATTTTACCAAGTAAAGTAGAGTAAGATTTTACCATGTAAAATTTATACCAGGTGAAAAGGTTTTCTTACTGCCAAATCAATTACAAATAATAGTTTTATCATTCAATCTGTACTATAGCACAAGAAAAAAACAAAGACAGTGAAAGCTACATGCATGCAATTGTTGATTGCCAAGACCAGCTCGGTAGGGGAGACCCTAACCCAGTGGTGCTAGAGGAATTAAAGACACACACACAGAAATACAGAGATGTGAAGTGGGAAATCAGGGGTCTCACAGCCTTCAGAGCTGAGAGTCCTGAACAGAGATTTACCCACATATTTATTAACAGCAAGCCAGTCATTAGCATTGTTTCTATAGATATTAAATTAACTAAAAATATCCCTTACAGGAAACAAAGGGATGGGCTGAATTAAAGGAATAGGTTGGGCTAGTTAACTGCAGCAGGAGCATGTCCTTAAGGCACAGATTGCTCGTGCTATTGTTTGTGGCTTAAGAATGCCTTTAAGCAGTTTTCCACCCTGGGTGGGCCAGGTGTTCCTTGCCCTCATTCCTGTAAACTCACAACCATCCAGCGTGGCCGTAGGACCATTATGAACACGTTACAGTGCTGCAGAGATTTTGTTTATGGCCAGTTTTGGGGCCAGTTTATGGCCAGATTTGGGGTGGGGGGCCTGCTCCCAACATGTCCCCCTTCTTTGATTTGCAAATTGATAAATGCAAAGGCAGCTTTGTAAAAACAAGGGCAGCTTTGTCATGGTGAGCTACTTCTTGCAGGAGTCAGGATCCTCATCTGCAGACTATACAAAGACAACACAGACTAAAAGCACAATCATCATTGAAATCACAGAGCTTCCAAGTGTTTTTATCCATTTTCAGCTCCTTTAAGCACTCCAGTTTCTGGCATTAAGGTCAGGTGTGCCTGGGATGCTTTAAATATTTGTTCTTTTAATTTTAGATCCTTATGTTAAGCTCCTAGAGTGGGCTATATCATTTGAGGTTGAGGTGCCACTATACCACCATGGCTCCAGATAATAGGAACTTTTGCCATACTTCTTATCATTTCTACCATCTGACCATTTTGTTTGGATCATCTGAACATAGTGTGGCTGTGGCACACAGACTGAGAGGTGCAATTCAAGCTAAACATCCCCTTAGGGGACCAATTAATAATGATTCCATAGGAATCATGCAGCACCTCTGCCTTTTCTGCAATGCAATCTTCCTAAACAAGTAAGTTCATTTTTTCTAACTGGGTCCAATTCTGTTTACAAATAGGTTTTTGAGGGTGGTATGCCTCAATTATAGGAGCAGATTTATTATGGTAAATACTGAGATCAGAAAGCATGTGTAACTGTGTCATAGAGTGATTGCATCCAGGCATTATTGCCAGCCAAGATTGATAAATATACCCAATAAGTATAATTGTTCTCTGTGTCAGCCCTTATTGAAGGAATACTCATGGCTGTGGTGATAACCACTATCATAACTACCGTTAAATTACTTGTTGTGACTGGTTGTCCTGCTTTCCTCAGGTTTTCTTCCGCCATCTGTGACAGCTTCTTGATCTGTTCCCAGGTGGGTGGCTGTCTTCGATGGGTGTTACTCATGACAGCTGGGGTCTTCCTCAGTGTCAGCCTCAACATGGCTGAAACTGAGGGGTCCTCAGGATCCTCCTGGAATCTCTTCCTTGAAATCTGTCTCATGATAAGGTTTTAGGTTTCTTGAAGGTATCCAAATCAGCTGTTGATTCTGTCCTGGAGAAACACAAGCATAACCTCTACCAGAAGTCATTATTTTACCTATTTCCCAACTTTTTGTTATCGGATCTCTCCACCAAATCAGTTGTTCTGCTTCTGTCTTTGCAACTGGTTTCTGTAGATTCTGTTCAGCTGCTGATAACATCTGGCCTTTGAGCAGGCTCAAAAAATTTAAAGTTAATAATGCTAGATTCAGTTGCATCTGTGGTGTTCCACATTCTCTGTCTCCCCTTTTCTGCTTTTGCAACTGCTGCTTTAGGGAGAGATTCATTCTTTCCACTATGGCTTGTCCTTGAGAATTGTATGGGATACCAGTAATGTGTTTAATATTCCACATAGAGAAAAATGTGGCTAGAGCTTGGCTAGTATAGCCTGAAGCATTATCTGTTTTAATAGAAGCTGGAATGCCCATCACCGCAAAACACTGCAAAAGATGACATTTAACATAGGCAGACGACTCTCCTGATTGGCATGTAGCCCAAAGTGAGAAAAGGTGTCCACACATACATGTACATAAGCTAGTCTCCCAAATGAGGGAACATGTGTGACATCCATTTGCCAAAGAGAGCTAGGTTCCAGTCCTAGAGGATTAACTTCTCCTGTAAAAGATGAGGAATGTACCATTTGGCAAGTTGGGCATCGGATAATAGCCTTATATATATATATATATATACACACACACATATATATGTATAGCTTTATATATAAGAGCTTTATATAATTCTTTCCAGGTAATGCTGTATCTGTATTTGAGACCATAGGCATTAACATGGGTTAAATTGTGAAAGGGTCTAGCATTACATATTTCATTAGCAACTAGGTGTTCAGCTATTTGATTCCTTTCAGTCAAAGGTCCTGGAAGATGTGTATGGGCCCTAATGTGAGTGATATAAAAAGGGTGCATTCTACTTCTAACTGCTATTTGCAATTGGGTAAACAAAGTCATCAATTGTTCATGAAATCATAACTGAGCATTTTCAATTAACTGTGTGGAATGAAACACATATGAAGAATCAGAAATCACATTAATAGGCATATCAAAAGCAGTTAATACCTCAATTACAGCTACAAGCTCTGCTTTTTGAGCTGAAGCATAGGGTGTCTGAAAAACTTTACTTTTCGATAAAAACATTCTCAGCACTTTCAATTGGTTTAAATTTAGTTATTTTAGGGAGAATCCAATTAGTTAATTTCAATAACTGAAACCAGCACGAGAAATCGAATTTTGCAAGTGATCATAACATTGGAGTAATATTTCTCGAGTGGGGGCACCATAAAGTATATCACCCATATAGTGAATAATGTAACACTGTGAAAATTTTTTATGAGTAGGTTCAATTGCTTGTCCCACATACATCTGGCAAATTATGGGACTGTTTAACATGACCTGTGGCAACACTTTCCAGTGATAATGCTTAGCAGGCTGCAGGTTATTTACTGCAGGAATTGTAAATGCAAGCCATTCACAGTCTTGCTCAGCTAAGGCGATAGTAAAGAAACAGTCTTTTAAATCTATGACTATTAAAGGACAATTTTTTGGAATTATAGCTGGAGAAGGCAATCCTGGCTGTAATGCTCCCATAGGTTGTATAACTGAATTGATGGCTAAGTCAGTTAACATTCTCCATTTACCTGATTTTTTCTTAATTACTAAAACTGGAGAATTCCAAGGGGAAAATGTTGGAGCTATGTGACCATTTTCTAATTGTTCAGTAACTGATTTCTCTAAAGCCCCCAGTTTCTCTTTACTTAGCAGCCATTGTTCTATTCAAATTGGCTTATTTGTTAACCATTTTAAAGGTATAGGTTCCAGAGGCTTAACAATGGCTGCCATCAAAAATTATTTCCTAATCTTTGGTGGGAACTTTATTTTTCCACTTGAAGTGGTTCTTTCAAACCTTGCAAATTTTTTTCTAGTTTCATACCAGGGACATACCCCATTTCATGCATCATATGTTGACTTTGAGGGCTATGTAATTGTTCTGGAATTAGAACTTGTGCTCCCCATTCTTGTAATAAATCTCTTCCCCATAAATTTATAGGTACAGAAGTTATAATTGGTTGAATAGTCCCAGGTTGTCCATCGGGCCCTTCACAGTGCAAAATGTAACTACTTTGATATACTTCAGGGGCTTTACCAACTCCGACTATGTTAAATTGAGTGAGTTGAATTGGCCACATGGATGGCCAGTGCTGTAGAGAAATGATTGAAATGTCTGCTCCTGTATCTACCAAATCTTTAAATTTCTTTCCCTGTATAGTTATTTCACAGGTAGGATGTTTATCAGTAATTTGATTTACCCAATAAGCTGCTTTGCCTTGTTTATTTGTGCTTCCAAATCCTCCTCTTCATTTAATTTCACTTTTCCCCATTCCCACATACAGCACAATCAGGACTTGTGCTATGCACTCTCCTGGCTCTGCTTTCCAGGGAACAGAAGTAGATATAACAATTTGAATTTCCCTATTATAATCTGAATCAATGACTCCTGTATGTATTTGTATGCCTTTTGAACTTAAACTGGACTTTCATGAAAATAATCCTATTTTCCCCACTGGCAAGGGTCCACAGACTCCTGTTGGGACCTTTTGCGGGGGTTCTGCAGGCAGAACCCTCACAGCTTTTGTGCAGCATAAATCTACTGCAGCTCTACTGGCTGTGGCAGGGCACAGACATTGTACGGGGGTGAGAGAATGGCCTGAGCTGGAAAAGCCCTGGTTTAGAACAGGGCCCAGGATGGGCCCCTCATGGAGTTTCCCAAAATTGGGTTCCCTTCTTTATCAAACTTAGAGTGACACTGATTAGCCCAAGGTTTTCCTTTTTTACATTTTGGACATATTTCAAGCTCAACAGTTTTCTTTATTCCCCTATCTGGTGGCATGACTCGCTGATTTTTTCTACATTTTTTTTTAGTATGACCATGCTTCCCACAGTTAAAACAAGCTCCAGGAAATGGAGTATTTCCTTTATCCACTCTCAGTCCTGCCATTGCCTGTGCCAAGAAAGTAGCTTTATGCAGATTACCTCCGATACCATCACAGGTCTTGATATAATCAACTAAATGTGCTTTCCCTCTGATAGGTCACAGAGCAGCCAGGCAATTGGGATTAGCATTGTTGAAATCTAATAACTGCAACACTATATCCTGAGCAGCTGAATCTGCAATCATCTTTTTAAGACTCCTGTAACCAAGCTATAAAATCAACATATGGTTCTCTTGGTCCCTGTTTTATAGCACTAAAGGAAGGGAATTGTTCCCCACCTGAAGTGATTTTTTCCCAAGCTCTAATGCACACTCCTCTAAGCTGTTCTACAGCATCATCCTGCATGACCAGTTGTGCATCTAAACCAGCCCAGCCGCCAACTCCCAAAAGTTGGTCTGCAGTTATATTAATTTAAGGTTAGGCCTGGGCATTGTTAGCAGCCTGAATGGAAGCTTCATCTGCCCACCAAGTCTTAAATTGTAAGAACTGAGCAGGAGTTAGATGAGCTTGAATAAGAGCATCCTAGTCAGTAGGAATCATCTGACTGGAAACAGCAACATTCTTTAACAGTCCCATTACAAAAGGAGAACCTGGTCCATACTGACTTATAGCTTGTTTAAATTCTTTGAGTAATTTAAAAGGAAGAGGCTCAGTTGTAGCTGTAATATTTCCCTGTTGATCTGGGGGGTGTATTCTAACAGGGAACTGCCAAGCCTCTAAATCACCCTATCATCTAGCTTGCTGAATTCTTGCCTGAATAGATCTAAGAGCAGACACTGGAGGCGCTGCTCGAACAGTCACTGGGGCAACTACTTTTTGCCCAATGTCCTCCAGAAAAGAAAGATCTAGAGGGTCTTTTTCCTCAAAATAATAATTAGAGTGTGGAGAAGGGCAGGGATAAACCTCTCCTTCCTTTGCCTCTTTAGCTTTAGCTGGCAAGTAAACATGCTCTGTAACCTCTTCTGTTTCTTTGCTATATTCTCCTTCCTCCTCATCATCAGTGTGAAAATGTTCCAAGGTGAAATGAACCACACCCCACACTTGTCCCATTCTTACCCTGATGCTTCTGAGCTTCCCTTCTTACTCACCACAGGGATTGCTTTAAGAGTACTCGGTGTCCTCCAGCTAGTTTTCCATTTCAACTATCGCTCCAGCAACTCTTCGACCTGGATTCAAGCCTCCAGGATGGACGCCACTTGCTGAGACCAGCTCTGTTGGGGAGACCCTAACCCAGTGGCACTAGAGGAATTAAAGACACACATACAGAAATATAGAGGTGTGAAGTAGGAAATCGGGGTCTCACAGCCTTCAGAGCTGAGAGCCCTGAACAGAGATTTACCCCATATTTATTAATAGCAAGCCAGTCATTAGTATTGTTTCCATAGATATTAAATTAACTAAAGTATCCCTTATGGGACAAAAAGGGATGGGCTGAATTAAAGGAATAGGTTGGGCTAGTTAACTGCATCAGGAGCATGTCCTTAAGGCACAGATAGCTCATGCTATTGTCTGTGGCTTAAGAATGCCTTTAAGCAGTTTTCCACCCTGGGTGGGCCGGGTGTTTCTTGCCCTCATTCCCCTAAACCCACAACCTTCCAGTGTGGGCATTAGGGCCATTATGAACATGTTACAGTGCTGCAGAGATTTTGTTTATGGCCAGTTTAAGGCCAGATTATGGGGGGCCTGCTCCCAACAGTTGATAAACTGAGAAATTCACAATTCATTATGAATTCATCAATTTTAAACTTGTCCCAACAGAAGACAAAAGTTTTAACCCTCTCTTTTGGAAAAAATGGGCTTGGCCAAGGATGAGAGACAATTAAGTACATTTGCATCATCCCATTCAGGGAATGTTCCTGTGAGGGATTCACAGTTACCTATCTTTTAAGACTACTGCAAAGATTAAAGAAGCAGTGTCTGATCAAAGTAGCCCATTAATTAAAGTATGTTTCCTCATGTCCTCTCCCACCCCAACCCTAATTACTCACAAGATGTAGGCAATCTTGTGCCTATAAGCTCATAAATCTGGCTGCCAAAACTGAATGAGGGAGTGGATGGCCAGGTGGTTTCTATTACTTTTAGAAGTAACTTCTAAATACAGTACATTATCTAGGCTCTCATTTATAGTGGCTGTTAAGTCTATGATAATATTACTCCATAGAGGGAATAGGGAATTCAGATTTTATTAACTCCTTGAGGCTTGAGGGAATAGAGCTAATAAAAGTTCTACAGCATTTCTCTGGGGAAGGAGCTACAAATTCATAAAAATCTACCCTTTGACTTTCTGAACTGCAGTTGTCTCAACACTCCTTTTATAGGTCAAAGTCATGGGAATTGTCATAACAGAGCAAAGATAGCTGATTTTAAAATTCTAATACTATTTGTTGGAGTGCAAATAGTTGCCAATCTTTCATTTTTGAATCCCAGATGAATTAGCAATATATAATATAGCAAGCACTAGGATCAGTCCTGTTTAATAATTTTAATACATTGTCTGGAAACAGAAATACAGGTGAACTAATTCATGTTCATTGAACAGATATTAAGCATTTCCTATATGCTATATATTGTGATGAGATCTGGTTGATGGGATGGGAATGGAAGTACATATGGAATTTAGAATTTAGAATTTAGAATCCTTGAGCAATGTAAAAATCTAGTAGATAGTGGAGATTTGCTGAATAATTAATATCCTAAAGAATGGAGTAAATGCTGTGTAAAAGTGTAGGCTCATAAGGTGGAAAAGAGGAAAAAAGAAATGGCATTTAACTTAGGATCTGAAGAGAAAAGAACATTTTAGGCTGAAGAAATAATGTAAGAAAAGACCATAAAATATGGATTTCTAGAAACTACTTTGGAGTGACAGAGTATGTGTGGGAAAAAGTGAGAAGAGTTTAGCCTAGAAGAAATTGAATATATGAGGGCATTTTTATGTTTTAATTTTTTTCCTCTAAGGCTATTGGGGATATCTGGAAATGTTTGATGCTAATATAAAACTTATTTTTGGAAGATAAATGTATGGTATTAAAATTAGTTACCATTAAATGGGTGTCTGTTAGGTCCAGCATATACTAATGGCTTTGTCATCCTTATAGAGGAACTTTCTCTCCCCGTCCAAGTGTTTTCATTTATGTGGATGCAGCTCTACTACAGTATCTTCCCTTTCTTTTCTCATTCACTTATTCTCTCATGGGAAATACCTGATCTGATTGATGACTTTACCAAGAAACTAGGCAAATGTAGCCCAATTACAGTTCTCTCTATGCTTTCCCAGAAGGGAGATGTTCACCTACTGGGAGCACACATTTCTCTCCTCTCTTCCAAGCCATGCCTTCTATAGCAGTGCACTATGCCCTGATGAGGAGGGCTTTCTCAGTCAGCATTTCTTGTGACCAAGAGTCTGAATTTGTTTAATTCTGTGATTCAAAATTAGAAAGCCCACTTGACCACTGATATAAGCCACAATTTACAATATCAGCTAAATAATAATAATAATGATATTTCAGTTCTACGTCTACTAAAGTGTTTACAATTTAAGAATTGATCCTGAACATGGGAGAGAAATGGAGTATTTCCTCTTCCAATGCCCCATCATTTATCAGTTTCACAATGAATACAGAAATTCCTTTATATATTTGATGCAAAATATTAAGCCTTTACATCTAAGATCTCATTTAACTAAATCCTCTCTACAAACTAACAGATAAGTTTTATTTACTGCATTTGAAAGTTGACAAAAAGGAACTTTAGAGAAGTTAAGTAATGTCCCAAAGTCACTATAAATGGATTGGGAAAAAAAACAAAATGAGGATTATCAGATTCAAACCCATGTTGCATAATCATTTGCATAAAATTCATCTCTCTGTACATAAAATCATATATATAAATAAGTGGGTTTTTTAAAAAAAGTAGTAAACAAGAGCAAGACATTTATATTTTAATAGTATCATTTAGAGAAATAAGACTTGAATTACACACTAGACAAAGGGATTTGAAAGGATGTGCAAAACATGAAAATATGGGGGTGATATCAATGAAAATTAAAATTATTGGTATAGAATAAAGATTTAGGGAAAAATATTTGTGATATTGATATATTTTATTGCTAAATAAGGTGATGGTCACACCAAAAAGAATAATGATGATAAGTTCCACAGTGGGCAAAGAGAGTTTTACCTTCTGAATTAATACATATTTGTCAGAAAAATGTTAAATATGGATCTGGAGTCAAAATGGATTAGTAAACCATTATGATATGAGTTTACTAATAAACTGTGAGACTGTATTATTCTTTCACAGAAAAAGATGGGTAAAGAAGAATACAAGTAGACTTTGGGATGTGTCTGCAAATGGAAGTGTGGAATACATAGAAGAACACTATATAGGAATCAACAGAAAGGAAGGTAAAGAACTGAGAGAATAGATGTTGCACAAGCCAAAAGTAAAAGAAACAAATGGTGATGCACCTAAGAAGTACTGTAATCTAATGGTAGTTTAAGTTCTCAGAAGGAATTAATAATATAATTCCTTTGAGTCCCCAAAGCATTTTCTGACTTCATTCAAACTATAGGTACTCTTTTAATTATTCACTCTCAAATATTTAATAGTGTTTTACTCTGTTGTGCATGTGGGATACAGGATAAGGATTATAGTACCTGCAAATCCATAGAAATTACACAAGAAAGATCAAGTCTGCCAGGGGGCAGAGAATTGGGGGAAAGTATCCTAGAGTGGAAAATATTTTATTAAGGTTTTCGAAGCTGGGAAGGGGTTAAAAGACATTTTAGTGTCTAGAATGGTATAAGCCAATATCCAGAGTTATGAAGGATGGCATAATTTTCCAAGCAAGTTGGGTCTTGCACAAGCACTGGCACCATAGTTATGAGTACATACATGGACAAGAACAGGATATGCAACTGGATAGGTCACTAAAGGAAGACTCTAAAGGACCTTTTGTACAATATTACAGAGATTAGTGACACTGTCAGAAAACTAATAAAGATTTTAAAATATGGAAGTATTACCAGATATGTCTTAGGAAAATAACTGTGGCAAAACTTGGGAGAATACACACACACACACACAAACACATATATATACACACACATATATACACACATACATGTATGTATATACACACACACATACATGTATGTATATACACACTCACATATATATATATATGTGCCAGGGAGTCAGGGAGAAGTCTATTACATATGTATATATGTATATGTGTGTGTGTGTGTGTGTGTATATATATATATATATATACATGCCAGGGAGTCAGGGAGAAGTCTATTAATAGTCTGAAGATAATTATGGTGATATAGAGAAGAGATGCCAATTGTCTATATATTAAGTTGCTAACATTAGTGGGCAAGGGAAAAGATTATAAATTGTTTAGTTATAAAAGTGAACTTTTTTATTTTTTATTTTTGTGGGTACATAGTGTGTGTACATATTTTGGGGAAAATGAGATATTTGGGATATTTGGATACAGACATATAATTCATAATAATTATTACATCAGGGCAAATAAAGTATCTATCTCCAAAAGCATTCATTTCTTTGTGTTACAAACATTTCAATTGTACTTTTAGTTATTCCTAAATGTACAGTAAATTTTTGTCAACTATAGTCACCATGCTGTGCTATCAAATAGTAGATTTTATTAATTGTATCTAACTATATTTTTGCATTTATTAACTATATCCCTTACTTCCCTCTCCCTACTACCCTTCCCAGACTGTGGTAACCATCCTTCTACTCTCTATCTCCATGAGTTTAATTGTTTTCATTTTTAGCTCCCACAAATGAGTGAGAGCATGAGAAGTTTATCTTTCTGTGCCAGGTTTATTTCACTTAATATGATGTCCTCCAGTTCCATCTGTTGTTGTAAATGACAGGATCTTTTTCTTTTTATGGCTGAATAGCACTCCGTTGTGTATAAATACACCATTTTCTTTATCCATTCGTTTGTCGAAGGCACTTAATTTGGTTCCAAATCTTGGCTATTTTGAATAGTGCTAAAGTAACCATGGGAATACAGATATATCTTTAATATACTGATTTCCTTTGAGTCTGTACCTAGCAATGGGATTGCTGGATCACACGGCAGTTCTATTTTTAGTTTCATGAGAAATCTCCATACTGTTTTCTATTGTGGGTGTAGTAATTTACATTTCCACCAACAGTGTACTAGGGTTCCCTTTTATCCACACCCTCGCCAACATTCATTATTACATATCTTTTGGCTCAAACCCATTTTAACTGGCATGAGATGATATCTCTTTATAGTTTCGGCTTGCATTTTTCTGATGATCAGTAATGTTGAGCACCTTTTTATATATCTATTTGCCATTTGCATGTCTTCTTTGAGAAATATCTATTCAGGTCTTTTGCCCATTTTTAAATCAGATTATTGTCTTCCTGTAAAGTTTGAGCTTATTATGTATTCAGATGGATAGTTTGCAAATACTTTCTCCCATTCTGTGGCTTATCTCTTCAATTTATTGACTGTTTATTTTACTGTACAGAACATTTTTAACTCGATGTGATTCCATTTATCTATTTTTTTTCTTTAATTGTCTATGCTTTTGGAGTATTATTCAAGAATCTTTGCCTAGACCAATGTCCTGAAGAATTTCTCTAATTTTTCTTTTAGAAGTTTCATAATTTCAGGTCTCAGATTTAAATCTTTAATCCATTTTGATTTGACATTTATGTATGGTGACAGATCTAGGGGTCTAGTTTCATTTTCTGCATGTGGATATCCAGTTTTCCCAGCACCATTTATTGAAGAGACTGTAGTTTCTTCAGTGTACATTCTTAGCACTTGTGGCAAAAATAAATTCACTCTTGAAGTATGGATTTGTGTCTAAGTTCCTTATTTGTTCTGTTGGTCTATGTGTCTGTTTTCATGCCAGTGCAATGCTGTTTGGGTTGCTATAGCTCTACAGTGTAATTAGAGGTCAGAATTATATTTTTTGAAGAACATTTGAAATATAAGGTATGATATAAAAAATTGTTGATTCGTCAATGACTTAAAGATAACCATAATTAATATTTTGTGTATTTCTTGTGTGTATATGTATGCATTCATGCATGCATTATATATATTTATTAAAACATATTAACGTAAGTGCATATAGAAAACATATTGCAAAATCCTCACTGCCATTTAACTTTAGATTATATTATATGCATTTCACCATATATTGGTCTAACCCTAAAAACACATTGGTAGAATTCTGTAGTATTAAACATCACTGCAATTTATCATTAGAAATGTAACTGTTGTTTGAAATTTAGATTGTTTCCATGTTTTAGCCATTATATAATATTGAGACTCTTGATTTACATTGATAGCTGCTCAGCAGAAATATTACAGTGATTTTATTTTTTCAAGCTATACATGAAGCCCTTTTTACTCCAGGCTCAACAATTAGCAATATCTTTTTAAAACTGCCAATTTGATAAATTAAAATGTTATGTTTCGTTTGACAGTTTATATAGTTGAACTCTTTCTTATATTTATTGGCCGCCTATATATCAACTGAAATAAATTATCTATTCATACGAAGACAAATTCTTTATGTTTGTATTGTCCTTGCTTGTGTATTGCAACAGCTCAAGAAATTCAGTGGGGATAGAATCCTAGAGAATCCTCCAAAATTCACTGATTTAGTAAACTTGTTTTGTCCTTGCCTTGTGCCTGGAGCATTTCCAAGTTGCTTATTTGGTAGTGAGTATTTAATGATTTTGAAGCCCAGCATCAAAACTTTCTGCATCTACTAATAGTCCTGTTTTGCTTTATGAATCGTCATGGTTACTTCAACCTCAGTTCAGGTGTTTTGGATGGAGTTGGCCTCATTTCTAGGCACCAGAGCTGCATTATGTGTCTTGGGAAAAGACAATCAGCACATTCTATCTTTCTTATTATAATCATTACTTCAGGGACTGGCAGCTTTCCAAGTGAAGTCAATCAAACCTGATGAAAATCAATTTTCTACAAGGAAATCAAACCCTTTTTATAAATTTGGTTTATTGATACTATAAGCCTGAAGTAACCTGAGGCAACCCATAGCATTTAAAAATGGCAGCAACTCACAAACAGCACAGCCAAGCCAATTCTGAATTTGGCCATTCCCAACGTTACACCCAACCCTGTACAGTTCAGTTATGTGAGCTTATGCACATAATTTTTCCTTAAACAATTTGATTTCAAATTTCTCTGATTTATAATTGATTTTTTTTTTTTTTGAGACAGAGTTTAGCTGTGTTGCCCAGACTGGAGTGCAGTGGCGCAATCTCCGCTCACTGCAAAGCTCTGCCTCTCAGGTTCATGCCATTCTCCTGCCTCAGCCTCCCCAGTAGCTGGGACTACAGGCGCCTGCCACCATGCCTGGCTAATTTTTTGTATTTTTAGTAGAAATGAGGTTTTACCATGTTAGCCAGGGTGGTTTCAATCTCCTGACCCAGTGATCCACCTGCCTTGGCCTCCCAGAGTGCTTGGATTACAGGCATGAGCCACCATACCCAGCCACAACTGAAATTTTTAATTGATAGAATAATAAAAAATTACAACTTTTATTTCTGTTATTTACAATTGAATTTTTAATTGATAGAATAGTGAAAAAATTACAACTTTTACTAAACGTCTTGATAAATACTCCAATTCATTATTCTTAATGAAAAACTAAGTGAGAAATCATAAGTTCTCAAATCCTGCAGACTATCAGAGTTACTAGGACCCTGAATATTAAGGCTATTTTCCTTCAGAGTGAACGTACTGTAATAATGGGGCCCAGAATTTTTCACTTTAATTTTTGGAATTAACTGCATTTCTGTTGTTCTAGGAAAAAACTTATTTATGAATAGAGATTAAAATTCATGAATATTTTATGCAACAAATGAAGGGATTGACTTACTGCGTGTTTAGCAGAGTCGGTTACCTGTGTCATGATGTAGTTCAAAGAATTGCAGGTGTTTCCCAAATTATAAAGGTAAAGCAAAACCATGCAGCTTTAATCACTATAATAAATTTCTGTTTTTAACTCTCCACTTTCTTAGCTTCCAGGAGAAAAATATAAGATTTAGGTAAACAAGTTTTATATAAATAAAATCGGTGTGATTTTATTTCTTATCCCGTTTAGAGTTACATCATTGGTGTCCCTTGTCCTTTCATTTATTATACATAGAAAAACACCAATGGGAAATTATATATTTTGTTTCTTGATCACAAATCTTTCTTTCCAAAATAAAAGCATTTCATATTTTATTATAGATAAGGAAAAGCTTTCTATCCTCACCACCTTTTCCCCTGAATTTTATAATCCTTTCATGGGAGATACAGCTTTTTTCTCTTTTTTTCCAGCTTCATTATCTAAAGGACAGTTAAATGACATCCAAACCAGGAACCTGGATTTGTTGGATGTTACTTTCTTTTCATATCCACATCCAATTAGTTACCATAACCTATTATTTTACCTCCTAAATATCAACTGCAGTCCTCTCTTCCTATCTCTAAAACTTTGACTTTTTTTAGCTGTAATAATTTCATGTTTGAATTACTAAACTAGTTGCACACATTGTTTCCATGATTCGATCGTCTCCCTGAATCATGAGATCTTCTTAAATCTGTTGCCACGGTGACATAATAGTGCTCTAAGGCACAAATGTAATCATACATTTCTTTTTAACTACAAATTCTTTCATGTGGTTTAATCTTGTTTTTTAAAAATAAGAATAATATTTAGAATTAATTTTAAAATTATAGTATGTCAGAATTTCCCTTGTCATTTTACTATTTCCCTTGTGCCCACCTTTGGGCTTATGTCTTACTATGTCCTCCCATCCACCCTTTCTTTCAATCATATACCCATTATTTCTTAAGTTCCTGCTTAAATAATAGGACATTTGAAATACCTAATTCTCATGTCAACCATATAGTGTAAGATTTATTATTTCAAGGTAAGAATTACTTCATGGCCGGGTGCAGTGGCTCACACCCGTAATTCCAGCACTTCAGGAGTCTGAGGTGGGTGATTCACCTAAGGTCAGGAGTTTGAGACCAGCCTGGCCAACACGATGAAACCCTGTCTCTACTAAAAATATAAAAAAATTAGTCGGCTGTGGTGGCAGGCACCTGTAATCCCAGCTACTCGGGAGGCTGAGGCAGGAGAATCTCTTGAACCCTGGAGGCAGAGGTTGCAGTGAGCCGAGATCACACCATTGCACTCCAGCCTGGGCAGCAAGTTTTAGCAAAGGTTATCAGGTGAGCGAGATACCACCACCTACACTTTAATCACACTGAATTACTTTCAATTTAACAAAAGCAGCCTTGTTTCTCCTCTCTCCATGACTCCCTTTCTCTCTGGAATACCGTTTCCTTCCAACCCACTTTAACAACCCTTCATCCACAGCTCAAATAAGTTGAGATAAATATTTGACTCAGAATACGCAAAGTGGTGTTTATTAAATTTAGAAGGAAATTACATAACCTATTTTGTTCTTATTTAAAAGTACCTAAGAAGCTATTTATGTAGGTCAATGATCCTCAACCCTTCAAGAAACATTTAGGGAATCCCTGAAGCATATTTTACAGTTTTCAAAAAATGTTTCCCTTTGCAAAGACTTCACTTTAATATTCAAATTTTATTGTTAGATAAGTTCATGGACTTTGGAGTCAGAAGATTTAGATCAGATTACTGGGTTTTTCATTACCACCTGGGAAGATGTAGGTATTAATTAAAGTCTCTGAAGTCCAATTTTATTATCAATGAAATGGGATAATAAAGGTACTTTTGTTTAAGTATTAGCTTACTGTGAAAATTAAATGAAATGGAGCATGGAAAAAGATGATCAGAGCACCCTGCTAGCCACAAAGTACTTCCTTAATAAGTGATATATTTTTACTATTGTTATTGTTGACATTGTTTTTGCTGTTATTGGGCTTCCTGAAACTTTTTTTTCAAAATCCCTTTGCTAACACATACAATATGCCAGTTATTGTAGATATAATAACAATAAACTTTTCAGAACAATGTAAATATGCTAGGGAGATAGAATATTTTTATCATGTGAAAACTGGCTAGATAGCTTTCAGTGATAATTTAGTCTTGCTTCTTTCTTTCATTCTACTTTAAGAATAGTTTCTTTAGATTTACAAATGAAGCAAAGCCTGCATATCTAAAAGTACATATTTAATAATGTATTTTCCTACATTATAAAAGAATTTGATGAGAAAAGTTAGAGGGACACAGAGAGTAATCATTAATTAGAACACATATTTCTTGCAAAATGCCTTTATATTATATTTGTACTTCAAAAGTGTCAAATTACAAAGGGTAATATAACACCTTTTAAGTACCTAAAACAGTGAAGAAGCATAATCCTTCCAAGGAAGGAAGAAGACTCTTTAACAATAGTGTAAATTATTTGTAGACCTCCTGCTTGAATAAGATAAGTTATTAAGATTTTCTGATATGATTGACTATTGTTTTAACTGCTATTTGTGTTTTAACTGCTATTTGTGTTTCAACATAGAGGAGATAAACACACTTTGGATAGAAAGTCCACAGACCTTGCCTCTTATTTGCTAATCATATGGCATTCTGTAAGGCACTCATCTCTCAGGACCTCAGTTTCTCATCAGATAAATTAACAGCTTTGAATACATAATATCTAATCTACATTAATAGTCAAACTCTTGTGTAATAGGTAGGTCCTAGAACTGCATAGATTAAGAGACTGTTGTTTACAGGTTGTTAAATTTGGCACGTTGCTTTAACTAACTGAAACATTTTTTTTCCACAGGAAAAACATATATAATTGTGTTTACTGTACAGGTTTGTTGTGAGAAATGTACATTAATCTACATATTTCCTGGCAGGTGGTAGGCATTTAATGCATGTTAACTAACAACAATATTTTATAGAAGCTTTGAAAATATGCAGTGCTCAATTTTCTTCATTAATGCTTAATCAAAATCTATACTCTTTCAGTTAATTATGTCAATGCTTTTACTTTATTTTTACCTTATTAAAATTTTTAATGTTCAATTTTCATGGGTACATAATAGGCTTATATATTTATGGGATACATGACATATTTTGACACAAGTGTATAAAATGTAATAATCATATCAGGGTAAATGGAATATCCATCACCTCAAGCATTTATCATTTATTTGTATTACAAACAGTCCAATTATATGCTTTTAGTTATTTTTACATGTACAGTAAATTATAGTTGACGGTAGTCACCCTATTGTGCTATCAAGTAGTGGATCTTATTCATTGTATCTAACTATATTTTTATACTCATTAACCATTCTCCTTTATCTCCCTGTCTCCCCAGTAATCTTCCCAGTCTCTGATAACAATCATTCTAATTTCTATCTCCATGAATTCAATGGTTTTAATTTTAGCTGCTACAAATGAGTAAGAACATGATAAATTTGTCTTTCTATGCCTGGCTTATGTCATTCAATATAATATCCTCCAGTTCCATCCATGCTATTGCAATGACAAAATCTCATTCTTGTTATGGCTGAATAGCACTCCATTTTGTATTTTGTACATTTTCTTTATCTATTAATCTGTTGAGGGACACAAAGGTTGGTTCCAAATCTTGGCTATTGGGAACAGTGCTACAGTAAACATGGGAGTGCAGATAACTCTTGGATATACTGGTTTCCTTTCTTTCGGGTACATACCTAGCAGTGAAATTGCTGGATCATATGGCAGTTCTACTTTTAGTTTTTTGAGGCAACCCCATACAGTTCACTATTTCCATAGTGGCTGTACTAATTTACATACCCCAAAACACTATACAAAGGTTCCCTTTTCTCCACATTCTTGCCAGCATTGCCTATCCTTTGGATCAAAGCCATTTTAACTGGGGTGAGATGATTTCTAATTGTAGTTTTGATTTGCATTTTTCTGATGATCAATACTGTTGAGCACATTTTTATATACTCATCGCTATTTGCATGTCTTGAATCATCCTTGCATCCCTGGGATAAATCCCATTTAGTCATGATGAAACATCTTAATGTATTGTTGGGTTTGGTTTGCTAATATTTTGTTGAAGATTTTTGCATCAATGTTCATCAGGGATATGAGACTTTTAGTTTTCTTTTTTGATATGTCTTTGTCTGATTTTTATCAGGATAATATTGGTCTCATAGAATGAAATTGGAAGTATTCCCTCCTACTCTATTTATTGGAAGGGTTTAAGTAGGATTGGTATTTTTATTTAAGTGCTTGGTATATTTCAGCAGTAAAGCCCAATGGTCCTAAATTTTCCTTTGCTGGAAGACTTTTTATTATGGCTTCAATCACATTACTTGTTATTGATCCATTCAGGTTTTGGAATTCTTCATGGATCTATCTTGCTATGCTGTATGTTTCCAGGCATTTGCCCATTTCTTTTAGGTTTTCCAATGTATTGGCAATATAGTGGCTCATAGTAGTCTCTACTGATCCTTTGAATTTCTGTAGTATCAGTTTCAATGTCTCCCTTTTCATCTCTGATTTTATTTATTTGTTCTCTTTTTTATTTAATCTGACTAAAGGATTGTCAATTTTGTTTACCTTTCCCAAAAATCGATTTTTCATCTTGTTGATCTTTTGTATTGTTTTTAACATTTCAATTTTATTTATCTTTGCTCTGATCTTCTATTAATTTCGGTTTTCATTTTCTCTTGTTATTCTGGCTAAGATGAATTTTTCAGTCATTTATTTGAAGTTTTTCTGCTTTTCTGATGTAGTTGTATATTGCTATAAAGTTTCCTCTTAGTAGTGCTTTTGCTGTATTCCATAGGTTTTAGTATGTTGTCTTTCCATTTTCATTTATTTGAAGGATTTTAAAAATTTCTTTCTTAATTTATTCATTGACCCACTTGTCATTAAGGAACATATTGTGTAATTTCCATGCATTTGCATAGTTTCCAAAATTCCTCGTTATTGTTTTCTAGTTTTATTCCACTGTGGTCAGAGAAGGTACTTGACAGGATTTCATTTTTTGAATTTTTAAATATTTGTTTTATGTACTAACATATGCTCTATCCTTGAGAATGTCCTATGTGCTAAGGAGAAGAATCTGTATTCTACAGCCATTAGATAAAATGTTCTGTAGATATCTATTAGTTCCATTGGGTCTATAATGAGATTACGTCTGATGTTTCCTTGTTGATTTTCTGCCTGGATGTTCTTTCTGATGTTGGAAGTGGGATGTTGAAGTCTCCAGCTATTATTGTATTGTGATCTATCTCTCTTTGGCTCTAATAATATTTGTTTTTATATCTGGGTACTCCAGTGTTGGGTGCATATATATTTACAATTGTTTTATCCTTTTGCTGAATTGACATATTTATCATTATATAATGATCTTATTTGTCTCTTTTTATAGTTTTTGTTTTGAAATTTATTTTGTCTAATTTGAGTATAGCTACTCTTGCTCTTTTTTGGTTTCTATTTGAATGGAATTTCTTTTTTCATCCCTTTATTTTCTGTGCCTTTATAGGTGAAATGTGTTTCTTGTAGGCAGCAGATCATTGGGTCTTTTTTTAAATATTCATTCAGCCACTCTATGTCTTTTGATTGGATAATTTAGTCCATTTGCAGTAAATATTATTATTGATAAGTTAAGACTTACCTTTGCCATTTTATAACTTCTTTTCTCGTTGTTATGTGATCTTCTCTTTTTTCTTCTTTTTTTTTTTTACTTCCTTCCATTCTTCCTTCCTACCCTTCTGTCTACCATTTGGTGAAGATGATTTTCTCTGGTGGTATGTTTCATTTTTTGCTTTTTCTTCTTGTGTATCTGTTTAAGGTTTTTTGATGTGAGGTTACCATGATGTGTGAAAGTAACATTTCATAACCCATGATTACAAACTGAAAACAACTTAACACTGATTGCAAAACAAATGAACTAAACTAACAAGCAAAGAGAAAACTAATAGAGATTCTACAGTTTATCTCCCATACTTTTTAACTATTTGTTGTTTCTATTTATATCTTATTATAATGTCTGTGTCTTTAAAATTGTTTTAATTGTTATTTTTGATGGTTTCATTTTTTTTTTCCTTTTAGTCAAGAGATAAGTAGCTCACACACAACAATTAGAGTGTTATAATACCTTGTATTTGTCTATGTACTTACTATTGCCAGTGAGTTTTGTTCCTTTGGATGTCTTCTTTTGCTCACTGTGGTGGTTGTTATTGAGTGTCAACTTGATTGGATTGAAGGATACAAAGTATTGTTCCTGGGTGTGTCTGTGAAAGTGTTGCCAAAGGAGATTAACATTTGAGTCAGTGGACTGAGAAAGGCAGATCCAACCTCAATCTGGGTGGACACAATCTAATCAGCTGCCAGTATAGCTAGAACAAAGCAAGCAGAAGAAGATAGAAAGAGCAGACTTGCTGAGTCTTCCAACCTTCATCTTTCTCTTGTGCTGGATGCTTCCTGTCCTAGAACATCAGACTCCAAGTTCTTCAGCCTCTGGACTCAGACTTACCCCAGTGGTTTTCCAGGGGCTTTTAGGCCTTTGGCCCCAGACTGAAGGCTACACTGTCAACTTCCCTACTTTTGAGGTTTTAGGAGTGGACTAGCTTCCGTGCTCCTCAGCTTGCAGACAATCTATTGTGGAACTTCATCTTGTAACTGTGTGAGTCAGTATTCCTTAATAAACTCCTCTTTATATATACATCTAGCCTATTGGTTTTGTCCCTGTAGAGAACCCTGACTAATACACTCATCCATGTCTATTTCTTTCAGATTGCAGAACTTCCTTTAGTATTTATTGTAGGAGAGGTCTGGTGTTGCTGAAATCCTTCAGCTTTTGTTTGTCTGGGAAAGTCTTCATTTCTCCTTCATGCTTAAACAATACTTTCACTGGACAAACTGTTCTTGGGTAAAAGGTTTTTCCTTCAACACTTTAAATATGTCATACCACTCTTGCTTGAAGCTCCTTAGTATGTTGTTTTTTTCTCTTTGTGCTTTTAGGATCCTTTCTTTATTATTGACTTTGGGAGTTTGATTTAATATCTTGAGGTAGTGCTATTTGTGTTAAATCTGCTTGGTGTTCTATAACCTTTTTATACTTGAACATGGATATCTTTCTCTGGGTTTGGAAAATTCTTTGTTATTATATCTTTGAATAATCTTTCCACTCTGATTTCTCTTTCTCTCTCTATTTCTTAGAGGTCAGTAACTCTTAGATATGCCCAGTTGAGGCTATGTTCTAGATCTTGCAGGTACGTTTTATTCTTTTTTATTGTTTTTTTTCTTTATGTCCTTTGACTGTGTATTTTCAAATAGCCTATATTCAGGATGAGTAATTCTTTCTGCTCCTTGATCAGTTCTGCTACTGAAAAATTCTGATGCATTCTTCAGAATGTCAATTGAATTTTTCAGCTCCAGAATTTTGCCTTGATTTTAAAAAATTATTTCAATCTCTTTGTTAAATTTATCTGATAGGATTCTAAATTTCTTCTCTGTGTTATCTTAAATTTTGTTGAGCTTCCTCAAAATAGCTATTTTGAATTATCTGTTTGAAAGGTCATATATCTCTCACTCTGGAATTCATCACTGGTGCCTTATTCAGTTTGTTTGGTGAAGTCATGTTTTCCTGTATGATCTTGATGCTTGTAGATGTTCATCAATTTGGGCATTGAAGAGTTAGGTATTTATTGTAGTCTCCACAGTCTGGGCTTTTTGGTGCCTATTTTTGGGGGGAAGGCTTTCCATGTATTCAAAGGAAATTTAGTGCTATTATCTAAATCTTTGGTTACAGCAGCCATGTTTGTATTAGGGGACACCCTAACACAGTAGCACTGTGACTCTTGCAGACTCATCAGGGTGCCACTTTGGTGGCCCTGGGTAAAATCCAGGACAACTTTTTGGATTACCAGGCAAAGACTCTTGTTCTCTTCCTTTGCCTCTCCCCAAAGAATTGGAGTCTCTCTCTCTATGTTGAGCTGCCTGGAGTTGAGGGAGAGGTGACACAAGCATCCCTGTGGCCATCACCAATGGGATTGTGCTAGGTTAGACCCAAACTCAGCACATCACCGGGTCTTGCCCAAAGTTTGCGGCAACCATTGCCTGGCTATCACCAATGTTCACCAAAGCCCAAGGGCTCTTCAGTCATCAAGTGGAAGTCCAGCCATGCTTGTGTTCTTACCTTCAGGGTGGCAAGTCACCCCCCTTTGCTCACTTCACACCCAGAGCATGTCCAGAAATGCCATCCAGGAGCCAGGTTTGGGATTCAGGAAGTTTGAGAATCTACTTGGTGCTCTATTCTACTGCAGGTGAACTGACACTGAAGCTGCAAGACAAAGTCCTTCCAACTCTTCCCTCTCCTTTTATTGAGCAAAAGGAGTCTCCCTGTGGCCACCACCACCCAGGCTCATGGTAAATACTGCCTGGCTACCACCAACGTTCACTTAAGCACCAAAAGCTCTTTAATCAGCTTGTGGTGAATGCTGCCAGGTCTGTCTCTCATGTTGGGGCAGTAGGCTTCTCTCTGGCCCCAGGTCAGGTCCAGAAATGGCATCAAGGAGCCAAGGCATAGAATCAGGAACCCTAGTAGCTTGCTTGGTGCTCTGACCCACTATGGCCAAGTTGGTACCCAGGCTGCAAGAGAAAATTACCTTAATCTTCCCTCTCCTTTCCTCATGCGGGAGTCTCTCCCCATGACTGCAACAACTGGGAATGTTCTGGGTCACAACTAAAGCAAGCATGTCACTGAGTCTCACCTAAGGCCCACAGTGAGTACTGCTTGGGTAATGCTAATGTTTATTCAAAGCCCAAGGGCTCTTTAGTCAGCAGGATTGAGTTGTTCTCTTCAAGGCAGTAGGTTCTCTTCTGGCCCAGTGTGGGTCTATAAATGTCATCTGGGAGCTGGGGCCTTGAATGGGGCTTCAGAACTTTGCCTAGTGCTGTATCCTACTGTGGTTGAACTGATATCAAAGGTGTAAGACAAAGTACCCTTACTCTCCCCTTTTCTCTCCTCAAGTAGAAAGAAGATATCTCTCTTGGATCTTCAAGCTGCACTGCCTGGGGTTGGGAAAGGAGTAATGAAAATATTCCTTTGGCTGCCCCAGCTGGTGTCTCATTGGATAATGTGCACCCCAAGTCAACTGGCTTTGAACCCAGCAAAGCACCAGGACTTGCTCAGGAATTGCAGTCTTTGTGGCCTGGACTGCCTTTCAAGTTATGTAAGACCACAGAGCATTTTAACCTGTGGTGGTATGGCTTGCTGGAACTCAGGTTTTGACTCCTGAAATGGATAGTTTGCTTCTGGCTAGGGCTGGTCTTAATGTTCCCTCCATAGGCTCTGGCTGAATTCTTCCCATGTTGCTTTCTGTAGCAGTGCAGCACTGATTCCCACAATCACTTTCTTCCCCCTTCCCCAAGTACACAGCTTCTCTCTCCATGCCATACTGTGCTGCTGGGAGATAGGGGAGGGATGGTATTGGCAATTCAAAACCGTCTTTCTTACCTTCTTCAGTGCCTCTTTCCTTTTTATGATGTTAAAAGCAAGTACTGTGATAGCTTGCCTGATTTTTTATTCTTACAAAGGTGCTTTCTTGTGTAGATAGTTGTTCAATTTGTATTCCTCTTGGGGCTGTGGCCATTGGAGGGTTCTATGTGGCCATCTTCCTCTGCTTCCACTTTTCCTTTTTTTATTAAACAAATATTTTATTAGGCTTTGATTATTTGCTATGCTTTATACAAGTCTCTGGGTACATGGTGATTAATAAAATAGTCATGGACCCTGACTTCATGGAGTTATGTGCAAAATAGGCAATATAAAAGTAAAACACAGTTCAGTATACAATTAGAAAGTATAATGTGTGCCAGGGAGGAACAGAATAAATTTTTTGATAGTGATAAAAAACCTTCAGCCAAATTAAATTTAAAGGAGTTTAATTGAGCAATGAATGATTTGTGAATCAGGCAGACACCAGAATCACAGAAGGTTCACGGAGATTCCAGGAGTGCCTTGTGGTTAGAACAAATTTATAGACAAAAAAGATAAAGTGACGCACAGGAATCAGAAGTGAGGTACAGAAACAGTGAGGTTGGTTATAGCTCAGTGTTTGCCTTATTTGAATGCAGTTTGAACATTCAGCAGTCTATGAGTAGTTGAAGTATGGCCACTGGAATTGGCCAGCACTTAGCCATTGTTACAGGTGCATACTATTAAGTTAGGTTTTCAATTTTGTCTGACTGTTAAGCTAGGTTACAGTTCATCTACAAGGATTCAAGTATAGAATTATGGAGTCCTTCTCAGGCCATATTTACTTCACTTCAACAATTCCCCCCTTGTGGTCATTTTCTCAATTTTGAGAGACTACACAAAACCTTAGGCATTGATGCCACTGTCACTGTCATAAATATACCAATATGGTTTTGAAATTCACTGGGAAGCAGTAGAACAATGAGTTTTGCAAAGAGAGAATAAGGACTGAATAGGGGGTACGTCCTTATGCTGGACCATCCTTTTTACAGGAGAAAAATTAAACCTGGTCTGCTCTAGGATTTATGTGTTTTCTTAAAGCCTTAGTTTGATTATGTCACATTTAGCATGAGTGACTCCATTTTAGTTTGGTTTGGTTTCATTTGTTAGGACCTAGTGCATGAGTTCAATCCAAAATAATGGCCTCTTATAATTTTGTTTTTAAAAAAGTACCCCCTTTTGGCCAGGTTCTCACTTAGGTGAGAAAGTAATAAAAACTTAGAGCCTTAGCACCATTCTCAGTTACCATCATTTTGGGTTTCTGGTCTCAGCATGTCATTCACAGGTCACAGTGTCCTCATGGTCACACATTTCTTTCTGCTTTTGTCATTCCAGTTGAAGAGAGACCACTTGATGTTCTAGAGATGGCTGCATGCAAACACTTAAAACCTTTGAGAGAATATAGTGTACCAGGAAGACCATTATGACTATTGGGAGGATAATGCCAAGAGTTTGGAGTATTCTCCTTACTCAGGGACCCCACAAACCAAACTACTTAAAATTAAATAGATTAAAGAATGAGCTAGATGAAGAGTCTACTCACTTGACTAAGTGGTCTTTTCATTAATCCCCTACAACTGAATTTTTATAATTTACATTTTATAGATTTCTCCATAGGCCACAAATGTCAGCAACTGCACAGGTACTTCTCTGTTTAGTCAATTCTATTATTTAGCATAACGTTCACAAGAGAATTTAAAGTCTGTTGTGCAATGATAGCCTTTAAAGTACAATTTGCTGTTGAACCTATTATGAGGGAGATATTTCTAATTATTGCCTCTTTTATTCTAAACCATGGAAAAAGGACTTAACAAATGGTTTCCTTCTAGAAGAGTGAAGGCCTCCCGGCAATGTTCTCTTTATTCCATGATGTGGGTTAAGAGGAGTTTTGACTGATTATAAGGCAATGTATGTACCACTAATATTTCTCACCTACATTGGGCCTTCATCTTTTATCTATTGAAGTGTAAGGTTATTCATGTATAAGGCTGGCTGCAAAATCCTTCATAAGTAAAAGTATACACTATAAGTGCACATAGTAGATTCTCTTTTCATTTCTACTGTTCACAGAGGCATAAACAAGGAAAAAAATATTTAAAGATAAGAGTCTAGTGATAGTAGAAGTTTTGATCCATGATCTCGGGAAAAGCTGTTAACATTAAGGATGCCATCTTCTTCTGGGGAGAAACTTTCCTGGTTAGTTTTACTTTAAGGGTACCAATGGGTGTACAGTTCCAGGAGTGTGGAGAGACCCTTCTCAGTTGTGAGATTATGAACCCAAGGTTCAAGGCTCCAAAGTTTTGCTGTAGTGTAAATGGCAAGGACAGTCTTTCTCTGGTGTTCTCAGAAGATCCAATCTCTGGGTTCTAGATTGTGAAGGAATTGTCCTCAGTGAACCATAAAAAAGTTCTTTTCCTGGTGAAAATTCACTGTGGCATAATAATCTGCTCTTATAACATCAGGCCTCTTGCATGGGAAAGCTTTTATACAACCAGAAAACATGCATTGAAAATGACAATTGAATGAAATCCCTTTATAAATGTTTAAATGGCCCATGAGGTAGCCAAATGTACCTCAAACTTTGATTATCTTTCCAGGAATACGGAACCAAACACTTATTTTAAACTATCTCTGTAATTTGTAAGTCACCACATCAATATATTCCATTTGGATTATTTTATCTTTTCCATGATGAGTCATGGAATGCAGGACCTTAATAATAAAAGCTTTAAGGAATCAGGAAGGACAAGGTGGCTGTCCTGGTTCTTCATGAGTCCATGCTTAACACTGGACTTAAGTCCTCTTGAATACTAGTTGTTTCTCCAATTTAGGTGCAAAGCAATGATAACTAATAGGTTATCAGAGGTAATTTAACTTAGACCATGGAGTTCATTCAAATTGCATATTTAAATAATTTTAGTGTTGGCTGGTTTTGCATGATAATCTAGAGCTTGATTTTGAAAAGTTTGTTAAATACCAAAGTTTAAAACATTGGATATTACAAAATATAATCTTAGCTTACCACAAGTAATTCATTTAGCCAAAATGATAACTCAAAAAAATTTTAAAGGAAAAAACATTATTCTGATAGATAGGAGTCTTAGCTTTCCAAACAAGACTCAATGAAGATAGCATGAGGCCTACTGACTCTGTCTCCTTTCTTTCCTCCCCACCCCCTTTTTTTGTAGTTTACTTAAAAGGTAAACAAAAACCTTTCATTATCTTTTAATATTACATAAAAGTCTTCTTTAAAAGAGAAAAACAAATTTTGTGTTTCCAGTAGTGTATTTTTAATGTTAAAGCTAGTTTTTAAATAACATTTTATAAATCTATTTTTTTAGTTTGACTCTAATTTAAGATTTTTATAAACCTTTTATAATCCTTTACTTTTTTTTTTCTCAGAGCAGAATAATGTTCTAATAAAACTCTGTTGTGCTTTTATTCCAATGTCCAATTTATGGAAAAAACTGAATAATGCCATTTTAATTTTAGCCAATATGTTCACACATAGAAGTTTTCACAATTAATTTTTTATAAACCTTCCACAACTTGCTCACACCTTTACCTTTTTTAAAATTTAAAACAATCCTTTCACCCTCTAACCTAGCAAAAGTTTACATTTCCATTCCTTCTTATAATCTCTTAACAAACACATTTTATTCTCCTTACACACCTTGTATGCAAACTTATTTTTTCATTAGTCTCAATTGCATATTACAATGTTTACTCTTAGCGACTTTTACTTTTGGTGAAAATCTTGGTAAATAAAGGATTTTAATTATGTAGTAGGTGTGAAGCCTAGGACCCAGACAGAAATGCAGATAAAGCCTGACTCTTTCCAGCCTCTAACTCCACATGTCCCAGGCCTTACATAGCTGTAAAGCAGGCAGGCTATACAGTTATGAGTCATACTGACATTTTATGAAGCATTTAGGAGGCCTAATCATCTTTAAATTGTACAACATTTCTGGCTTAAATTTCTTTTCATAAATTCTTTCATGACTTACACAGACCATGTATGACATGTTTAGACTTTCTGACCTGCCCTAAACATCCCTCTTTTTAAACAACCAGTCATTTTACTTTAGTACAAAGATTTACCATACAACAACCTTTCTTACATAAAATCTTTCTTCTTTATAACCTTCTTTTCATAGCTAGGGGGCATGGCTAATTCCATATATCCTCAGACCTTATTTAGAATTTAATGTCTCCAAAATAAATTGAACAATTTTTAAAAGTCAAAGCAGTTTATGACCTTAAAGCGTTTAGCAAACCTCATATCTGTCCTGCATAATTTAGACAAAATATCTTTATTTTATCAATAATCTTCAAAGCTGTTTTTATTTCCCAAAGATTACTAAATTCACATGAACCAAAAGGCATTACAGTTTTTATATTGCTTTCAAAATATTTGATTTAGGTGCTTATTTGTGTTTAAACCAATTAATTAGAGCTCTTTTGTATAAACGTTAAATACAACACATATATATTTACACAGACAGAAAGAGAATATTACTACAGTAGTTGTAAGATTTTTCATTTCCCATTTTTTAAGTTTCTTAATTGGTTATTGGCTTTAGGGTGGAGCCCTTGGAAGAACAGGACCAGGAAAGGGATTTGTTGGGCCTCCTGTTTTTCCTAAGAAGTCTAGGCTATCAGAACTTGAATATCCAGTTTTAAGTAAGCTGACTTTTAACAATAGCACTCTTTAATAAAGTGCTTTTAAAATTTTTTACTACCTAAATTTAGCCAGACTAAACAGCTGATATTTCTGGATTTTGAACTTTACCAAAGGTAACCTCCCAGGTACTCAGAGAAAGGAAAATTTCAGATAGTCCATGGAGGAGAATAGACTAGAAAAGGTCCACAGATATTAAACCAAAAAGACTTACTTCCTAAGCAGGGAATTCAACCTGGACTGCCAGTGTGAAAGGCAAAACCTTAGCTACTGAGTTACAGCACAGGCGGTCTCCACTACTCTTCCTGAAAGGTATCCAGAGTAGTTAATTTTGAGCTTGCAAAGGCTTTTAACTACTCAAGATAATGTTTAGAGCTAACTATGACATAAACCTCTAAATTCCTTTTCCCTAGAATGTGGAGACCAAGAGAAAGTACTGCCTTGTATTTACAAGGCCAAGCTCCCAAGGACATAAAACAAAATGGAGATAAACAGTGATTTTTACCATTCATTTGACTATTTGCACAGAGAGAGAGAAGCCAGAAATCTGACTGGTAAGAAATTCTTACCCTTTTGCCTGCATGCCAGGCTTCTGGGTTCACTTTCCCTGAGCAGCCCTGGTGACTCAGCTTGCTGCACCATCATTGTGGGGCCAAGTCGCATCATCAGGAAAAATTATCCTTTTTTGTTCTGGCTACAGAACATAGACATTAGCCACTCTGATTAGCACCCAATATCAAACTGGCAAGGCAAGCTTGCCCCTGGTTGGACCCCATCATCGTTAATCCAATCTCCAACCAGGAGTTTCAACATGTGGTCTCTGGGCAAGATGGTCACCTTGAGTAATAGAAAAGATAAGAAAGGGAAAGGAGAGAGAGAAAAGCATTGCCTGTGACAGGATGGGGAAGGCAAAATGATCAAGGGAGGCCAGAGAAAGACCCACCCATTTCAGCAACACTGAAAAGTTCAGGCAGCTGCTTCTCAGTAGCAAAGGGATCTTTTCCAGCAATCCCATCATCTCTCAAGTTTCCCCTTTTAGGGAGGGAAAAGCTCCCCATGTCCCACAATCTGTCACCTCCAGCCATTAGCAAAGAGTACGAGGTAGACTACTCCAAAAAGAATAGCAGTTGACATGCTGTAATGCCAAACCCAATCTCAGCCAAAAGGGACTTTACCAAGAGCCCTCATTTTAAAAATGTACTTCAATACATTGTTGTTCATTCTGAACATTCCACTGTAAGTTATTTTTAGTAATATTTTGCTGCTTCTCTAAGACTTTGCTGCCTCCCAGGCCTAATATATAAGCCAGAAAGAACTCAGTTTTCCAGAAATTAAGGATCTCATTTTTACCTAAAATATCAGCTTTACTCTCAGGTTCTCTTGATTAACTTAGCCAATGACTTTTTCCTACCTTAGCTTGCAAGAAAAATAATACAAAGGGGTATAACACAAAAATCCCGTGAATTTTCAAAAGCCAAGTTTTATAACCCCTGCAATATTATTGCTTACTACCAGTTCCTTTCTGAACAAGCCAGACATAAGAGGCCTCTAACAGGATCCCAGCTAGTTAATTCCCGAATCAAATCCATTCCTGGACCCAGTCCAGTTTCTGTTAGAACGCCAAACCCAGTTTGGATCAGAAATTTGCTCAAAGAAACTCGGAGAACTCAAAACACAAATCTGTGGAGCTCCAAAATCTGAGAGGGAGCTTACCCACAATCCCCAGCTACTCTGAGAGATCAATTGACACACGTGGGTCCTGCAGGTACCTTGAATGTTCACTCAAAGCTCCTGGGGGTCACTAGAAGCTCCACTTCGGATCCCATTTCTGACATAATTTGATAAAATAAAAACTTTAGCTTAATTAAATTTAAAAGAGTTTAATTGAACAGTGAACAATTCACAAATCAGGCAGACCTCAGAATCACAGAAGATTCACAGAGACTCCAGGGGTGCCTCATGGTCAGAACAAATTTATAGACAAAAAAAATAAAGTGATGTACAGGAATCAGAAGTGAGGTACAGAAACAGATTGGTTACAGCTTGGCATTTGCCTTATTTGAAGGGAGTTTGAACATTCAGCAGTCTATGAGTGGTTGAAGTATGGCCACTGGGATTGGCCAACACTCAGCCATTGTTACAGGTACATATTATTGAGTTAGATTTTCTATTTTGCCTGACTGTTAAGCTAGGTTACAGTTCATCTACAAGGACTCAAATATAGAAATACAGAGTCATTCTTAAGCCATGTTTTGTCTGCTTTAATAATGAATGGAAGAAATTTTGCAGTTTGGTCAGGAAAGAGATCTCTGAGGAAGTGTCATTTAAGCTGTTACCTGAAGTTTGAAAGAAAACAACCAAATTGAAAACAATCAATTAAAGATGGGATGCATATTCAGAAGAGTAAATGGCATGGGGCAGAGGGAGGAGGGTGGTAAGAAAAATCTTGGCATGATTTAGGAGAAGAAAACCCTTTCAGCTGTGGGAGTATGAGGAGTGATGAAGAGTAGCAAGCATTTTGAATGGTGATCAGGAGACAGATCATATTTGGCATCACAGAACACGATAAGTGTTTTTTTTTTTTTCTAATCCAATCTAAGTGCAAAGTGATATCATTGGGAATTTTCAGTTAGTAGATTAATGTGATTCCCGTCTATGTCTTAAAAGATCATTCCATTTAGTGGCTAGATAATGGTTAGGAAAGGGGCAAAAATAGACTAAAAACCAGTTGAGTGACACAGTAGAGAATGAAGCAAAAACAGATAGTGACATGAAATAGGGTTGTATCATTGAACATAAAATGATAATGACAATAATGACAAAAACGATAACAACAATTATAGTAGTCAGCCTTCACTGAGAACTTATGATGTGTCAAACATCATGTTAGACAATTTACATGTGAGTTGTTATGACTACCTGTTCAATAAATGGTGCTGGGTAGCCATATGCAGAAGATTGAAGCTGGACCCCTTTCTTATATCATATACAAAAATCAACTCAAGTTGGATTAAAGACTTAAATGTAAAACCCCAAACCATAAAAACCTCAGAAGACAACCTAGGTTACCATCCTGGACATAGGAACGAGCAAAGATTTCGTGACAAAAACACCAAAAGCAATAATAAAACAAAAATTGACAAGTGGTATCTAAGTAAACTTAAGAGCTTCTGCACAACTAAAGAAACTATCGACAGAGTAAATAGACAACCTACAGAATGGGAGAAAATGTTTGCAAACTACACATTTGACAAAGGTCTAATATCCATCATCATGTAAGGAACTTAAACAAATTTATAGGAAAAACAAACAACTCCATCAAAAAGTGGGGAAAGGATATGTACAGACACTTTTCAAAAGAAGGCATACATGCAGCCAACAAGCATATGAAAAAAAGCTCACTATCACTGATCATTAGAGAAATGCAAATCAAAACCACAATAAGATACCATCTCACAATAGTCAGAATGATTATTATCAAAAAGTCAAAAATGACAGATGCTGGTAAGGTTGCAGAGAAAAATGAACCCTTGAACACATTGGTGGGGGTGTAAATTACTTCAACCATTGTGAAAAGAAGTATGGTGATTCCTCAAAGAGCTAAAAGCAGAAGTACAATTTATCCAGCAATCCCATTACTGGATATAGACCCAGAGGACTGTAAAGCATTCTACAATAAAGACACGTGCACACAAATGTTCATTGCAGCATTGTTCACAATAGCAAAGACATGGCATCAACCTAAATGCCCATCAATGGCAGACTGAATAAATAAAATGTGGTACATACACACAATGGAATATTGTGCAGCCATAAAAAAGAATGAGATCACGTCTTTGGTGGGAACATGGATGGAGCTGGAGGTTATCATCCTTAGCAGACTGAAACAGAAACAGAAAATCAAATATTGTGTATTTTCACTTAGAAGTGGGAGCTAAATGATAAGAGCTTATGAACACAAAGAAGGAAACAACAGACACTGGGGTCTACTTGAGGCAGGAGGTTAGGAGGAGGGAGAAGAACAGAAAATACAACTATTGAGTACAGGGTTTAATACTGGATGGTGTAATACTATGTTCAACAAATCCCCGGGACACGTGTTTATTTATGTAACAAACTACTACATGTACCCCCAAACCTAAAATAAAAATTAAAAAAAATGACATTTAAAGTGTGTTCTTGAAGATTATCTATGTAAAGATGGTAGAGAAAACAAGAAAAACTATATGGAAATTCAACATTTTGTGTATATCATACATGAAAAATGAGAAAAAAAGAAAACGGTCTCAGAAAAACAAGCCAGAGAGGTGGAAGTAAACATCCAGAAGTGTATGAGAGCAACATAAGGGGAGAGTTGCCACAGGAGCTTATTGTTCTTGAGGTGTTGAGGGAAATAGGGAATTAGAAATGTCTGATTTGAAAAGAGATCTGATGGGTCATCTCAAATGAGCACTTTAATGAAGTAGAGAGTGCAAGTCAGGCTGGAGTATGCCTGAAGTGCTTAAAAGGATGTGAAAATTTGAAGACAGTGTATGCAAACAACACTGTCATGGTAGCAAATAAATAGATATTTGCTTATAATATGTCTATAAATAGTATTAAAGAAATTGAAGAGTGTTGAAAATGGGGAGACTAAAGAAGAACAGTAGATGATTTGAGGAGTGAGGAGGTTTAAAATAGATTAAAATATGGAATATTCAAGAAAATAATTACTAAAGCAATGTTGAGGATTGCTGGGTAACACACACTCATTGAGTGTGTAATTATAAATTTATATTGACCTCTATTTTCTTGTGTATAATTTTCTACATCCATGTTCAGCTTCATGAATTCAGGTGTAGAGAAACTAAATAATGAGTTCGTCTAGAACAATGTATTCCAATTCTTCCCTATAGGAAAGATGGTCAGTAAAAATTAGGAAATTGTAAGGGATTGATTATTACAATAAATTTTAGAATATTAGCAGAAAAAAAGAGACACATGAAAATAGGTGGAAGTTGAAAAAGTAAAAACAAAAACAAAAACAAAAAAACCATATATATATATTTGGACCAAAGCTTGAAATTAGAATTGGGATGCTTATGATTTTGGAGCCATTACCAACTCTGACACTGATAAGATCGAGAGTATCACCAAGATCCTGAGCTAGAATGAAGGCTGAGGAAGATAGAGAGGTCTGGGAATTACTATAATGTACTGTTGCATGACTTGTCCAGGTAGATGTTTACAGCATGATGACATGAATCAAGGGGGAAAGGTGCTTGAGTTCCCAGTGAGTGAAGAGCACTAAGTTTCACAGATAATTCCAAAAAGAAGGGGAGAAATAAGTAACTTATTTGATAAAAACTTCAGAGGTACAAGAAATATTTTAAAAAGAGGAGAGAATGATTTTCATTAACAATATGCAATAGGATGCACTATATCGACCCACCAATCCTGAAGGATGAGAGGCTCCCTCAGAAAAACTGCCCCTACTTAGGTGTGCTATAGACAAAGCATCATTCTCTTTATGTCACCATTTTGATTAACAATGTATCTTCTATAATTTTCTTATTTGATGTAGAATAGATTTTTCAAAAAGTATAAGCATAATCCTTCTTCCTTATTTTCCAAGCTCACTACAAATTTCCCAAATGCGAGGAGAAATTGGAAGGGAGTCCCCTGGACAATATTCATTAAAAACAAAAGCAAGTTAATTAGGCTTCCATTTCTGGACAAGAAAAAGTAACTGGGACAGGATTTACACTCTGAAAGCCCCAATTTCATATATGAAATAATATAATACATATCATAATGTGAAATAGTATTTTCAAGACATTAGATATTAAGCAAATGTATTATTGTGGTCTCTGAGAGATGGAAAAAAGTAGAAGTTAGCCCTACATTTTCTCAGCTAGGAGAGTTTTAAGGACACGAGACAGGGATAAGAAACCTAGGCAGAGCCCAGATGACTCCCATAGTTGATAAGACATTGATGAGAGTCTGGGGACACCAAGGTGGCTAGAGTTTGCAAGATAGAGCATAAGAGAGAAGAAGATGCACAGATAAAGTACCCCAGAGATCTGCAGAGGGTCCTGCTTATGTATTCAACAGAGTGCTAATCACTGTATACATGAGAAGAAACTAATCAGACAAAGTGTCACTCAAAGGATTAGCGAGAACAGTGCTGAATGATCACAGTGAACTCAGAATAGTGGGTGTTCCCACGAGCCAGATGGAACAACTTTGTAATTCATAGAGTATTGGGTAGATAATTCAGAAGAGTCTTTTCTCAGTAGTTGAGAGTAATTTGTCAGTGCTATCGTTTGAATGTGTCCCCTAAAGTTCATGTGTCAGAAACTAATCTCTAATGCAACTGTGAGAAATGAGACCTTCAAGAGCTGATTATGTTATAAAGGCTCTGCCTTTAGATTAATGTCATTATCAGGGAGTGTGAGAAAGCATGAAGTTCTCTACCAGGTGTGAGTCCCCGGATCTTGGCCTTCCAAGCCTCCAGAATTAAGACATAAATTTCTTTTCTTTTTAAATGATCCAAATTATGTAGTCCGTAGTATTCTGTTATAGCTACACAAAACCGCCTAAAACCTAATCTTAACACTGTGCCGCCCCTACCTAACAAAGCTTAAGAGCAACATTTGAAAAGAATAAATGGTTTCTAAATAAATAAAATGCATCTTTGAATAAAGCTCTAGAATAATTATAGAAATATCAAAATATAAATTATAGAAGTACCAAAATATCCAGCACAGAAAAAGGTAAAATTCACAATATCTGGTATCCAATCAAAATTCCTAAGTATGCAAAAAAGCAGAATATAGAATGAGATGAAAAATCAACATTTGAAACTCACCTAGACCTGAAGTGGATGTTAGAATTAGAAAATAAAGTTGTTAAAACAGTTGGTGCGTTCAATTACACGTAGTCAAACAGTAAGTAGAGAAATGGAATATGTAAAAATGATACAAACTGTACTTCCAGGAATGAAAATTGAAAATGTCTGAGATCAAAAATATACTGGATGGAATTAATGGCACATAAGACAATACAGAAAAAAGAACAATTAAAGACATAGCAATAGAAATCATATAGAAGTAAATACAGGAGAAAAGAACAATAAAAATTTAAATAGTAAAGACAATTTTTCCAAATTTGTTGAGAATTATAAACCTACATATACAATAAATCCCAAGCACACACACAAACACACACAAACACACAAAGAAATAAACTACACCAAGGTACATTATAATAAAATTACTCAAAACTATGGATAAAGAAAATATCTTAAGCATCCAGAGACAAGAGACACATTATGAACACAGGCAAAACAGTCAGAGTTAGATTACCAGAACATTTTTTGCTGGAAACAAGGAAACTTTAATGTATTGAAAAATAAAAATTAACAACCTAGGCTTTTAAGCTGAGGAAAATATCTTGCAAAATTAAAGGTAAAGTAAAAACTTTTAAAGATAATTCATCACTAACAGACAGGCTTGCACGACAAGAAATGCTAACAGAAATCCTTCAAGTGGAAGGAAAATGACACCAAATGAAAATGTAAATCTACCCCAAAAGATAAAGAGCAACCGAAATGGCAATTACATCAGTAAATATACCAGGCATTTTTTTATATAACCTTTTCTACAAAACACTGATAGTTTAAAAAGATAATAATGATGATACAGTGTGGAGTTTAAAATATGTAGAAGTATAATTGTGTATCTTATAAAAACTGGAAGAAAATAAAAATAAGTAAACTATTGTTAAATATTCTACACTATGTAAAGTTGTATAATAGCACTTGAAGCTAGGTGGTGATAAGTTAAAGATGTATATTATAAAGCATGAAACAACTACTTAAATTATAAAATGAGTTTTAACAAATAAGCAAAAAGTCAAATGAAGTAAACTTAAAATTCAATTCCAAAGAAAGCAGAAAAAGAGGAAAAGGGGAACAAAGAATAGAAGGCACATATATAAAACAAAGAGCCAGATAGATTTAAACATAGCCAAATACAGATAATCATATTAAATGTAAATGTTCTAAATACCTTAATTAAAAGGGAATTCAAAGTTTTGTATAAATACAAAACTAAATTGAAAGTAAATCAATGAAAAAAGAAATACCATGTTTATACTAATCAAAAGAAAGCTAGAATGCCTATACTAATATTAAGAAGATTAGATTTCAGAGCAGTAAATACTGCCTAGTGTGTGGTAGGCAAAATAATGCCCCCGTCCACAATGTGTTTATAACCTAATAGTAGAACATTGTGAAAATGTTATCTCACATGGTAAAAGAGACTTTGTAGGTGTGATTAAGTTAATGACCTTGAGATGGAGAGATTATACTGGCTAATCTGGGTATGTCAAATGTGTCATTAAAGACAGAGAACTTATCTAGCTGTAGCAAGAAAACTTATCTAGCTGTAGCAAGAGAGAAAGGTCACTATGGAAGAATGGCAAGAGAGATGAAATGTTGCTGACTTTGAAAATGGTGGAAGATGGCCATAGCCAAGGAATGTGGGACGCCTCTAGAAGTTGGATAAGGAAAGGAAACAGACTCCCCCCTGGAGCCACTAGAAAGAGAGTCCTACCACCTTAATTTTAGCCCAGGGAGATATAGGTCAGATTTCTAAAACAGATAAAAAAAAATTGGGGTTGCATTAAGCCAATAAATATTTTGCTTATTTTTTAAAACAGTCATACAAAACTAATGTAACGAATAAAGAAGATCATTTTATAAAGCTAAAGGGTTACTTCATCAAGAATAACAATCCTACACATGAATGTCCCTAACAGAGTTTCAAAATATGTGAAGCCGAAACTGATAGAAGTACAAGAAACTGACATATCCTATCATACAGTTGGTGATTTCAACATTTCTCTCTCAAAAATCGATAGAATAATTAAACCCCAAATCAGAAAAAAATAGAAAATGTAAACAACAGTTTCCACAATCTTGACCTAATTAGCACCACAGAATACTATTCCCAGCATGAGAAAACACATTCATTACAAGTGTACACAAATTATTTTCCAAAATAGACCACACTCTGGGTCATAAAATATCAATAAAAAAGATTACAGTGATATAAAATTGATTTAAATCCATGGCAAATTTAAATTAAAAATAAAAAAAGAGGATAATTTTTCAAATGTCCATAATACTTGAAAACCTAACACACTTCTGAATAACACATGGGTCAAAGAAAAACTCAAAAGGGATGTTAGAAAGTATTTTTAACTAAATGAAAGCAAAAAAAATAAAATAAAAGAATTTGTGAGCGGCAGGTAGTGCAGTACATAAGGGTAGAGTTATAGCACTAAATATCAATATTAGAAAGAGATTTAAGTCAGTGACCTTGCCTTTCATCCTAAGAAACTAAGACAATAAGAGTAGCTAAAACCCAAAATAAGCAGAAAAAAAAAAATCAAAACAAGCATCTGAGAAGTAGGAAACAGAGGAAAATTAAAAAAAATCTAATGAAATTAAAAGCTAGTTATTTGAGAAGTGCAATAAAATTGATAAATTTTTAGTCAGACTGATCAGGAAGAAAGAAAGGACACCAATTCTTAATATCAGGAAGAAGAGTAGTATCATTAAACAAATTGTACAAATATTAAATGGAGTATAAGGGAATGTTATAAACAACTTTATTTCGACAAGTTAGATAAAGTTGATCAATTCTTTGAATGACACAAACTAACAAAATTATTCAAGAAGAAATACATAAACTTAATAGCTCAATCTTCAAAATAATTTGAATTTATAGTTAAAAACCTACTCAGAAAAAATCTCTAGATTCAGATGTGTTCACTGCTGATTTGTACCAAAAATGTGTAAAATAAATAATATCAATTCTATTCAATCTCTTCTAGAAACTAAAAGAGGAAGAAACACTTTCAATATATTCCATGAAGTCAGTATTACCATGATTACAAAACCAGACAATCATTGCAAGAAAACCCCAAATATCCTTTATGAGCATAGGTGCAAATATTCTAAACAAAATAGTATATAATTTAATTTGCTAATTTATGAATAGTATATAATGATTCAGTGGAATACAAGGCTTATTTAACATTCCAAAATCAATTAATTTAATTTATGATAAAAGTCAACCCATTTCTGTGGCTGATGTTCTTTGTTCTCAATGAATCTCAACCATATAGTAAACTGTCTCAAAATTTAGGAAACTGGTAAGACTAAATTGCCCTAAATATACCAGAATGAACAGTTTTATTTAATTACTATATTTTTCTTTATTATTCATCATTTTTCAAGAGTCATACCTGACTAAAAAGTGCAGAAGAGTAGTTGGCCAAACGCATAAATGTCCTGGGCATAGATCTGTGAATACATAATATATCCTTGACACTAGAAATAAAGACCATTATCATCTGAAGTCTTAGTCAACAGTTTCTCCCAATGCTCTTGATCTGCATGTGAGAGACTTCAGACTGAATTAGATTAAGTGGTTTAACCTCATATGTTTCCTGATAATAATCTTTCCCTGTTTGCCAAAGAACCAGCCTCCAATCAACTCATGTAGAACTTAATTACTATCTAGAACTTTATTCTCCTTGCTTCTATCAACATCTCTTACACCTATCTGGCCAAACTGCAGCCATTATATATCCAACTGTTCTGCCTCATCTACTATTTATTCTTATCATCCTTGGTTATTTCAACATCTATGGTGACATAGCATATGAGTCATCCCTTCCCTGCCCCTCAGATTCTTGAAATACTTAACATCAGTGACTTTTTCTCTACTCCACTCCTGCACGCACTCCCATGCTCACTTCTTACTTTTTATCATAAAAATGGTAACGTCTGTTAAATCTACATTTTCAGCATTCTACTCTACTTTTAATCAGCAATTTATTTTATTGTCACTCATTTACTCAAATAGTCTCACTCCAACATCTTTTCAAGACCTACAGTCCATTTATGATTTTCACTCATCTTCTCCTCTGCCTTACCCATTTAGAATTAAAAATTCAGCTCCATAATCATACACTTGCAAATCTCTTAACTTCGCAGCTCCCTTCTCCTTGTCATATTCACCTGGAAGCATCAAGTTTAAATTAATTCTAAGTATTAGTTTAGTCTGCACCTGTATCTGAGATGCTGAATGAATAATACAATCATCTTGACTTGTGTCATTTAAAATGTGTAATACTAGGCAATACCATTCAGGACATAGGCATGGGCAAGGACTTCATGTCTAAAACACCAAAAGCAATGGCAACAAAAGCCAAAATTGACAAACAGGATCTAATAAACTAAAGAGCTTCTGCATAGCAAAGGAAACTACCATCAGAGTGAACAGGCAACCTACAAAATGGGAGAAAATTTTCACAACCTACTCATCTGACAAAGGGCTAATATCCAGAATCTACAATGAACTCAAACAAGAAAAAAACAAACAATCCCATCAAAAAGTGGGCAAAAAATATGAACAGATACTTCTCAAAAGAAGACATTTATGCAGCCAAAAAACACATGAAAAAATGCTCATCATCGCTGGCCATCAGAGAAATGCAAATCAAAACCACAATGAGATACCATCTCACACCAGTTAGAATGGCAATCATTAAAAAGTCAGGAAACAACAGGTGCTGGAGAGGATGTGGAGAAATAGGAACACTTTTACACTGTTGAGGGGACTGTAAACTAGTTCAACCTTTGTGGAAGTCAGTGTGGCGATTCCTCAGGGATCTAGAAGTAGAAATACCATTTGACCCAGCCATCCCATTACTGGGTATATACCCAAAATATTATAAATCATGCTGCTATAAAGACACATGCACACATATGTTTATTGCGGCACTATTCACAATAGCAAAGACTTGGAACCAACCCAAATGTCCAACAATGATAGACTGAATTAAGAAAATGTGGCACATATACACCATGGAATACAATGCAGCCATAAAAAATGATGAGTTCATGTCCTTTGTAGGGACATGGATGAAGCTGGAAACAATCATTCTCAGCAAACTATCGCAAGGACAAAAAACCAAACACCGCATGTTCTCACTCACAGGTGGGAATTGAACAATGAGAACACATGGACACAGGAAGGGGAACATCACACACCAGGGCCTGTTGTGGAGTGGGGGGAGCGGGGAGGGATAGCTTTAGCAGATATACCTAATGCTAAATGATGAGTTAATGGGTGCAGCACACCAACATGGCACATGTATACATATGTAACAAACCTGCATGTTGTGCACATGTACCCTAAAACTTAAAGTATAATAATAATAAAATAAAATAAATGTATAATACAAAGCCATAAATGGGCATTCAATATTGGACAACATCATGCTACATTTTTCTCATCAAATTTAATTTTCCAGTGACAGACATTCATACACACTTTCTTTTCATTACAAAATATGATCACCCAGCTCCCTCTTCAGAAAATGAACTCTCATTTTCCTTCATAGTTTCTCCTTTTAATCATTAATAATAAGAATTATTACTGTTCCTCTCTTTTTCTTTTTTTGCTTTTCTGCTAATCATGTCATTAACCAGCCCAAACACTCAGTGACTTTCCAGTGCAATTAGGATAACACACAAACTTGTTACTATGCCTTTTGGGAGTTTATATGATCTGGCTCCTCCCTAACTTCTGACCTATTTCTTCCAATTTCTTCAAGATTTACTACACTCTAGTTGCTTTTGTTTTTAATGCTTACTTCTTTCACTTGATTAATTATTTTCAAAACAATAGATTTCCTAGAATCTTCCAAAAGTGTCCATTTCTTTCAGTATCATTTACAGACTCATGCATTTAAAAAATTTGCATATTTTATATTCACCTGATAATTATTTTATTGACATTCCCATTGCCTCTTCTTTAGTTAGTGTGTGCCTCTCCACATTTCTGAGTCCTTTTGACACATTGACACATTCATGGTATTCTTTGATAGCTTCTCTGCTTCTGATTTGACAAGATGTTCCGGTGTGTGCAGCCTCAGCCAGGAGAACATACATTTATTTAGAGAGGTTTGGTTCCTTTTAGCAGAAAAATATGGTAGAAACTACATTTGTTTGCTAAGAGTGCTTATTGGTACTGTGGTAATAAATATTTCTTTGCCTTTCATGAAAGCATCTTTCTGACACTCAAACAAACCAAGCTTTTTCTACATGGGAGCTGTTGTATTTGTGTTTTCTTTGTCTGGAATGCACTTTCCTGAGTACTTTGTAGAAGAAGCTCCTTGTTATCACTCAGGCTTACCTCAAAAATCACACATTCTCAGAGAGGCTCTCCTAATTACCCAATCAAAATTACATCCTCTCTTGCATATTTTTTTAATCCCATTTCCCAATTTTATTTTTTAAAATCTGTGAAATATTGTATTTACTGTGCATTTTTTCCTCTTGTTTCCCTCCTACCCAGTTTAGTGTTGCATCCCCATCACTTATGATATTACCAGAACATAATGGTCTCCTGTAAATTTTATTAAATGGATAACTTAGATAAGAAGAACACTAGTGGTTGCAAGGGATTTGAGAGTGGGAAGAAGAAGAAGGATAAATAGGTGAAGCATAGGTACTTTTAAGGCAGTAAAGCTATTCTGTATGATATTGTAAAAAAGGATACATGACATTATACATCTAGAAAAACCCATAGAATGTACAACACAAGGAGTGAACCTAATGAAAATCCATGGATCAGCAGATTGCCTCCTGAGCCTACACCACCAGAACCCTGGGTTTCAAGCACAAAACTGGGTGGCTGTTTGGGCAGGCACTGAGCTGCAAGAGTTTTTTCAGTTTTTTCATACTCCAGTGGTGCCTGGAAATCCAGTGAGACAGGAGAACCTTCCACTCCCCTGGAAAGGAGGCTGAAGCCAGGGAGCCTAGTGATCTTGCTCAGTGGGTCCCACTCCCATGGAGCCCAGCAAGCTAAGAACCACTGGCTTGAAATTCTTACTGCCAGCACAGCAGTCTGGAGTCGGTCTGGGACAATCGAGTTTGGTGGGGGAGGGGCAACTGCCTTTACTGTGGCTATAGCAGGCAGTTTTCCCCTGACAGCGCTAAGGAGACTGGGATGTTTGGACTGGGAGGAATTCACCACAGTGCAGCAAAACAGCTATGGCCAGACTGCTTCTCTAGATTCCTTCTCACTGGGCAGGGCATCTCAACAGCAAATCCAGCAGCTCCAGTCAGGGGCTTCCAGACCTAACTCTCCTCTCCCAGGAACAGAGCACCTGGGGGGAGGGGTGGCTGTGGACTCAGTTCAGTAGACTTAATCTTTCCTGCCTGCAGGCTCTGAAGAGAGTGGGTGATCCTGACAAGGGGGATTCTCCCAGCACAATACACCAGCTCTGCCAAGGGACAGACTGCCTCCTCAAGCAGGTCCCTGAACCCTAGGCCTTCTGACTGGGACAGACCTCCCAGCAGGGGCCAACAGACACCTCATACAGGAAACCTCAGGCTGGCATCAGGCCAGTACCTCTGGGAAGAAGCTTCTAGAGGAAGGAGCTGGCAGCAATCTTTGCTATTCTGCAGCCTCCACTGGTGATACCCAGGCAAACAGGGTCTGGAGTGGACCTTCGGCAAAGTGCAGCAGGCTTGCAGAAGAGAGTCATGACTCTTAGAAGAAAAACTAACAACAGAAAGCAACAACAACAACATCAACAAAAAAGACCACCCTCCCCTCTACAAAAACTGTGTCCAAAGGTCATCAGCCTCAAAGATCAAAGGTAGATCAATCCATGAAGATGAGGAAAAACCAGCACAAAAATGCTGAAAATACCAAAAGTCAGAATGCATCTTCTCCTCCAAATGATTGCAACACCCTCTCCAGCAAGGGTGCAAAACTGAACAGAGAATGAGATGAATGGATTGACAGAAGTAGGCCTGAGAAGATGGGTAGTAACAAAGTATGCTGAGCTAAAGGATCATGTTCTAACCCAATGCAAACAAGCTAAGAACCTTGATGAAAGGTTACAGGAGCTGCTAACTAGAATAACCAGTTTAGAGAGGGACATAAATGACCTGATGGAGTTGAAAATCACAGCACAAGAACTTTGTGAAGCATACACAAGTATCAAGAGCTGAATCGATCAAGTAGAAGAAAGGATATCAGAGTCTGAAGACCATCTTGCTGAAATAAGGCATGTAGACAAGATTAGAGAAAAAAGAACAAAAAGGAATGAACAAAACCTTCAAGAACTATTGGACTATGTATAAAGACCAAACCTACAATTGATTGGAGTATCTGAAAGAGATGGGGAGAATGGAATCAAGTTGGAAAACACACTTCAGGATATTATCCAGGAAAAAATCCCCAACCTAGCAAGACAGGCCAACATTCAAATTCAGGAAATATGGAGAACACCACTAAATACTGCATGATAACAGCAACCCCAAGACACATAAATCATCAGATTCTCCAAGGTTGAAATGAAGGAAGAAACTTTAAGGTCAACCAGAGAGAAAGATAAGGTCACTTACAAAGGGAAGCCCATCAGGCTAATAGTGGATCTCACAGCAGAAACCCTACAAGCCAGAAGAGACTGCAGGCCAATATTCAATATTCTTAAAGAAAAGAGTTTTCAACCCAGAATTTCATATCCAGCCAAACTAAGCTTCATAAGTGAAGGAGAAATTAAATTATTTCCAGACAAGCAAATGGTAAGAGATTTCATAACCAACAAGCCTGCCTGCAAGAGCTCCTGAAAGAAGCATTAAATATGGAAAAGAAAAGCTGGTACCAGCCACACCAAAATATAATGACCAATGACATTATGAAGAAACTGCATCAACTAGTGTGCAAAATAATCAGCTAACATCATGATGACAGGATCAAATTTACACATAACAATATTAACTTTAAATGTAAATGGGCTAGATGTGCCAATTAAAAGACATAGACTGACAAATGGGATAAAGAGTCAAGACCCATGGGTGTGCTGTATTCAGGAGACCCATCTCACTTGCAAAGACACACATATGCTCAAAATAAGGGATGTGGGAAAATTTACCAAGCAGATGGAAAGCAAAAACAAACAAACAAACAAACAAACAAAAAAACAAAACAAAAAAACAGGGGTTGTAATCCTACTCTGTGATAAAACCAACAAAAATCAAAAAAGACTATGAAGGGCATTACATAATGGTAAAGGGATCAATGCAACAAGAAGAGCTAACTATCCTAAATATATATGCACCCAATACAGGAGCACTGAGATTCATAAAACAAGTTCTTAGAGACCTACAAAGAGATTTAGGCTCCCACGCAGTAACAGAGTGGGAGACTTTAACACTCCACTGTCAATAGTAGCGCAATGAGGCAGAAAATTAACAAGGATATTCAGGACTTAAACTCAGCTCTGGAGCAAGTTGACCTAATAGACATCTACAGAACTCTCCACTCCAAATCAACAGAATATACATTATTTTCAGTGCCATATTGCACTTATTCTAAAATTGACCACATAATTGGAAATAAAAGATTCCTTAGCAAATTGAAATAATAACAAACAGTCTCTCAGACCACAGTGCAATCAAATTAGAACTTAGGATTAAGAAACTCACTCAAAACCACACAACTACACAGAAACTGAACAACCTGCTCCAGAATGACTACTGGGTGAATAATAAAATTAAGGCACAAATCAAGAAACTCTTTGAAGCCAATGAGAACAAAGAGACAACATACCAGAATCTCTGGAACACAGCTAAAGCAGTGTTAAGAGGGGCATTTATAGCAATAAATGCCCACATCAGAAATCTGGAAAGACTTCAAATCTGCACACTAACATCACAATTAAAAGAACTAGAGAAGCAAGAGCAAACATATCCAAAAGCTAGCAAAGACAAAGAAATAATTAAGATCAGAGCAGAACTGAAGAAGATAGAGACCAAAATACCTTCAAAAAATCAATAAATCCAGGGGCTGTTTTTTGAAAAAATTAACAAACTAGATAGACTGCTAGCTAGACTAATAAAGAAGAAAAGAGAGAAGAATCAAGTAGACACAACAGAAAATGATAAAGGGGCTAGCACCACTGACCCAATGGAAATACAAACTATCATCGGAGAATACTATAAACACCTCTATGCAAATTAACCAGAAAATCTAGAAGAAATGGATAAATTCCTGGACACATACACCCTCCCAAGACTAAACCAGGAAGAATCTGAATCCCTGAATAGACCAATAACAAGTTCTGAATTTGAGGCTGTAATTAATAGCCTACCAACCAAAATAAAGCCCAGGACCAGATGGATTCACAGCTGAAGTCTACCAGAGATACAAAGAGGAGCTGGTACCATTTCTTCTGAAACTATTCCAAACAAGTGAAAAGGAGGGACTCCTCCCTAACTCATGTTATAAGACCAGCATCATCCCGATACCAAAACCTGGCATAGATAACACAAAAAAAGAAAACATTGGGCCAATATCCCTGATGAACATTGATGCAAAGATCTTCAATAAAATACTGGCAAACCAAATCCAGCAGCACATCAAAAAGCTTATCCACCAATATGCAGTTGATTGATATTGGATTTATGACAAACCCATAGATAATATCATACTGAATGGGCAAAAGCTAGAAGCATTCCCATTGAAAACCAGTACAAGACAAGGATGCCCTCTCTCACCACTCCTATTCAACATAGTATTGGAAGTTCTGGCCAGGGCTATAAGGCAAGAGAAAGAAATAAAGCTTATTCAAATAGGAAGAGAGGAAGTCAAATTGTCTCTGTTTGCAGATGACATGATTGTATCGTGGACGGCAAGCCACCCAGGCACCAAGGCAAGAGACCAAGGACAGGAGCTGTTCCAGTATAATAAAATATAAAACAAGAATAGTTATACCAGATATAGATATTAGAGATATATGAATATCATTAATCATTAGTTTGTAGTAATTACTCTTTATCCCAATATTATAATAATCCTCGCTCTACAATCATAAACTAGGAAAAACCAGGCCATACAGAGATAGGTGCTGAGGGGACATAGTGAGGTGTGACAAGAAGACAAGAGTGCGAGCCTTCTGTTATGCCCGGACAGGGCCAGCAGAAGGGCTCCTTGGTCTAGCAGTAATGCCAGCATCTGGGAAGATGCCCGTTGCTGAGCGGACGGTGGTCTAGCGGTAGCAAAAACTGTCAAGGAACAACATCCACTACTTAGCAGACCGGGAAAGGGAGGCTTCCTTTCCCCGGGGGAGTTTAGAGAAGACTCTGCTCCTTCACCTCTTATGGAGGGCCTGACATCAGTCAGGCTCACCCGCAGTTATCCGGAGGCCTAAGCATCTCCCTGTGATGCTGTGCTTCAGTGGTCACACTCCTAGTCTGCCTTCATGTTCCATCCTGTACGCCTGGCTCTGCCTTCTAGATAGCAGTAGTAAATTAGTGAAAGTACTAATAGTCCCTGATATGCAGAAATAATGGCATAAGCTGTCTTTCTCTCTGTCTCCTCTCCCTCTCTGCCTCAGCTGCCAGGCAGGGAAGGGCCCCCTGTCCAGTGGACATGTGACCCACGTGACCTTACCTATCATTGGAGGTGACTCACATTCTTTACCCTGCCCCTTCTGCCTTGTATCCAATAAATAGCAGTGCAGCCAGACATTTGGGGCCACTACTGGTCTCTGTGCATTGGTGGTAGTGGTCCCCCGGGCCCAGCTGCCTTTTCTCTTATCTCTTTGTCTTGTGTCTTTATTTCTACACTGTCTCGTCGCCGCACACAAGGAGAGACCCACCGACCCTGTGGGGCTGGTCCCTACGTTGTATATTTAGAAAACCCTATCGTCTCAGCTCAAAAACTCCTTAAGCTGATTAGCAACTTCATCAAAGTCTCAGGATACATAATTAGTGTGTAAAAGTCACAAGCATTCAAATACATCACAATAGACAAGCAGAGAGCCAAATCATGAATGAACAATCATTCACAATTGCTACAAAGAGAATAAACTACCTAGGAATACAACTAACAAGGGACGTGAAGGACCTCTTAAAGGAGAACTACAAACCACTGCTCAAGGAAATAAGAGAAGACACACACATAAATGGAAAAACATCCCATGCTCAAGGTTAGGAAGAATCATTATTGTGAAAATGGCTGTACTGCCCAAGTAATTTATAGATTCAATCCTATTCCCATCAAACTACCATTGACATTCTTCAGAGAATTAGAAAAATCTACTTTAAATTTCATATGGAACCAAAAGTGAGCCTGTACAGCCAAGACAATCCTAAGCAAAAAGAAGAAAGCTGGAGGCATCATGCTACCTGACTTCAAACGATATTACAAGGCTACAATAACCACAACAGCATGGTACTTGTACTAAAACGGTTATATAGACTAACGAAACAAAAAAGAGACAGCAGAAATAACACCACATATCCTGACAAAAACAGGTAATGAGAAAAGAATTCCCTATTTAATAAATGGTGCTGGGAATACTGGCTAGCCATTGGCAAAAAACTGAAACGCAACCCCTTCCTTATACCCTATACAAAAATTAACTCAAGATGTATTAAAGACTTAAAAGTAAAACCCAAAACCATAAAAACACTAGAGGAAAACCTAGGCAATGACATTCAGGACATAGGCATGGCAAAGACTTCATTACAAAAACACCAAAAGCAATTACAACAAAAGCCAAAATTGACAAATGGGATCTAATTAAACTAAAGAGCTTCTGCACAGCAAAAGAAAACTAGCAACAGAGTGAACAAGAAACCTATAGGATGGGAGAAAAGTTTAGCAACCTACCCATCTGACAATGGTTTAATATCCAGAATCAACAAGGAACTTAAACAAATTTACAAGAAAAGAAAACAAACCCATCAAAACGTGGGCAAAGGATATGAACAGACACTTCTCAAAAGAAGACATTTATGCAGCCAACGAACATATGAAAAAAAGCTCAACATCACTGATCATTAGAGAAATGCAGATCAAAACCACAGTGAGAGACCATCTCGTGCCAGTCAGAATGGTGATTATTAAAAAGTCGGGAAACAACAGATGCTGGTGAAGCTGTGGAGAAATAGGTATGCTTTTTCACTGTTGGTGGGAATGTAAATTAATTCAACCATTGTAGAAGACAGTGTGGCAATTCCTCAAGGATCTAGAACCAGAAATACCATTTGACCCAGCAATCCCATTACTGGGTATACACTTGTAGGAATATAAATCATTCTGCTATAAAGATACATGCACACATATGTTGATTGTGGAACTATTTACAATAGCAAAGACATGGAACCCACCTAAATGCCCATCAGTGATAGACTGGATAAAGAAAATGTGGTACCTATAAACTAGGGAATACTATGCAGCCATAAAAAAGAATGAGATCATGTTCTTTGCAGGGACATGGATGAAACCGAAAGCCATGATCCTCTGCAAACTAACACAGAAACAGAAAACCAAACTTCACATGTTCTCACTCATAAGTGGGAGTTGAATCATGAAAACATGTGGGCACAGGGAGAGAAACATCACACACCAGGGCCTGTCAGGGGTTGGGGGGCAAGGGGAGGGATAGCATTAGGAGAAATACCTAATGTAGATGATGGGTTAATGTGTGCAACAAACCACCATGGCATGTGTATATCTATGTAACAAACCTGCACATTCTGCACATGCATCCCAGAACTTAAAGTAAAATAAAATAAAATAAAATAAAATAAAATAAAATAAAATAAAATAAAAACTACTGACTGGCTAATAATAATATATCAATATTGGCTAGGCAATTGTAACAAATGTACCATGCAATTGCAAGATTGTAATAATACAAGAAACTGAGGGCAAGGAGACAGAGGGAATTCTGGGAACTCTTGTGTTTTCTGTTCAAGTTTCTGTAAATCTAAAACTGCTCTAAAATTAAAGTTTATTTATTTAAAAAAATCATGCAGCCTTCTAATTCTCAAATCTTGTCTTCTTTTAAACTGCCTTCCACACTTTTTCTAGTGTTTTAAAATGCGTATTTTGTCACTCTCTACTTAAAGTCCTCATAACCCTCAAAATAAACACAATTAAATTAAAAAACAAGTTTAAGTTGACTATGTACTAGATGAAGGGAACACTTTGATAAACAAGCCCACCTATGGGATATGGTTTGGTTCATGTCCCCACCCAAATCTTATCTCGAAGTACAATTTGCACATGTTGAGGGAGGGACTTGGTTGGAAGTGATTGGATCATGGGGAATGTTTCCCCCATATTATTCTCATGATAGTGAGGGAGTTCTCACCAGGTCTGATGGTTTAAAAGTGGCAGTTTCCCCTGTGCATGCTCTCTCCTCACGCCATGTAAGACATACCTTGCTTCCCCTTTTGCCATGATTGTAAGTTTCTTGAGGCCTCCCCAGCCATGTGGAACTGTGAATCAATTAAACTTCTTTTGTTTATAAATTACCCATTCTCAGGTAGTATGTTTAAACCAGTGTGAAAACAAACTAATACACTATGTTTTTAGTTTCCAATATTTTTAATTTTCAGGAACACTATAAATCTAGTTTTGGTGTCATAGAGTGTATTTATTTTGTTTTGCTATTCTTAAATTACTTTCATAATGCTGTATGATGTTGGAAAAACAAGTGTCTCTAAACTTCAGATGTTTGTCTATTGACTATTCTAAAGTGAGTACATACATATTAACACTTTTAACTTAAAAAAACCTTCTGTATGTTATTACTGTGCTATTTACTCATTAATGGTTAATTAATCTTTCATGTGCATAAGTCTTGGTTTCAAACAATTTACTAGGCTCAGCTAAAGGCATAAAACACATATCATACTGATATATGTCAACTTGTCCCTCCTCCCAATAGTCTCCAAACACTTTTGAACTTTTAGTTAATATCATTTTCCTTTGCATTTTTATTTTTAGACAGTTGAGTAGTTGTGATACAATGTGGAACAAATACAGATTCTTCCCTCTCTGTATTTGTGGAGCTTACCCTCTTGGGCAGATCAGGAGATAAACATTAAGTAAAAATAGCCATATTTTAAAATTGAGGCTATGATAGGGCTCTGAAAAAGACATGAATATTGCTAAGGGATTGTATGATAGGCTGATTTTAACTGAGGATTTTATCCAAGAAAACATTCTCATGGCAAAGACAAACATAAATACAAGGAGGAATAGGCATAAGCTAAATAATACAAGAAGGCAAAAGATTTCAAGAGAGAGGAAATTCAATTTGCAAAGCTCTGTGTCATAGGAGCAATTGAGCTCAGTAGGGGGCCCTGAAAGTTGACACTGTGGCTGGGACAGAATGAACCCCAGGGCATGATGTGTCATGAGGTTAAAGATTTGAACAGGAAATAGGCTGGGCAGGTCTTCTGTTCATACTGAGAAATTTGTCCTTTACATTTTTTTTAAATGTAAGAGTTTTGTTTCCTAGAAATAATGAGAACCACTGAAGCTATTTTAGCAAAGGAGGGCCATATGAAAATCTGTGCTTTATACATCATAGTAACAATATATTTCATAATTGAAAATTGCTAACAAAATAGATTTTAAGTATTCTCAGCACATACAAGAAAATGGTAAATGTTTGAGATAATGCATATGTTAAATAGTTTGATGATATGGCTTGGATCTGTGTCCCCATACAAATCTCATGTTAAACTGTAATTCCTAGTGTTGGAGGTGGGGCCTGGTGGGAGGTATTGGGATCATGGGGACAGCTTTCTCATGAATGGCTTAGCACAATCTACTTGGTGCTGTTTTTGTGATAGTGAATGAGTTCTCCTGAGATCTGGTCGTTTAAAAGTGTGTGGCATCATCCCCTCTGTCTCTTGTTCCACATCTGGCCATGTGATGTGCCTGCTTTTCCTTGCCTTCTGCCATAATTGTAAGTTTCCAGAGGTCTCCCCAGAAGCCAAACATATGCTGTAACCATGTTCCCTGTACATCTTGAAGAACTGTGAGCCAATTAAACCTCTTTTTTTTTTTTACAAATTACCCAGTCTCTGGTATTTCTTTATAGAAATGCCAGAATGGCCTAGTACACTTGACTTTGTTATTCCACAATGCCTACATATCAAAACATCATATTGTACACCATAAATATATATATATATATACACATATATATGTGTGTGTGTGTATAACATCAATTATAGTAAATTTTAAAAATCTGTGTTTTTATAAAATCACTCTCATTGTAACTTGAAAAATAATTTCAAGAGAGGAGCATGAGAAACTTGAGGATACTAGTACACTAATTCAAACAAGAGGTTGGTAGAAGAACCTTGATTTTTCCTAACTCACTCTACTCAATATTGAAATCTTTTAGAAAGTGACCGAGGCAATTCATCCTTAATGGTATTCTCCTTGTCATTAGAAGATGATGGGAATAGTTTACCATAAGGAGAATTGCTTCTTACTATATGGCATATCTCTTTTATTATTCTAATTCATAACAGATAGTGCAGTCATGTGACAAATATCTTGTTAGTGACAAAAACAAGTTATAATCGGATGAATTCTCATATCTCATCTACTTTTTCTTGTGTATTTGAATATGCCTCACTTTGTTTCATAATGAGCTCTCATAGAGTTCTCCTGTGTATTGTTGCTTCTATCATGGCTATATAAAAAAATATTTGGAAGGAATACCTACAGATTGCATACCCAAAAGAGACAAAAATTACAATAGTAAGCAGACACTGCTAAAGTCAAGGACAGTAACATATTCAAGACTGATTGCAAAACCTATCCAAGAAAATGTAATCTATAGAAATGATTCTGAGGGCAGGAAAAGGAGAATGGTGGCTTTACCATGCTTTTGCTGGTGGTAAGAAAGTTTCTTAAATTATGTGGGCAGGGTACAATGTATTTGGATTTTTTCTATAATGTACAAAATTCTTGCTTGGGAAAATTTATTAAAATTGCATCCTCCTGTAAGTGAATATTTAAACTATGATTCATTATAGCAGTATTTCTTATTTTTTTATTCTGTTCCTTTATCTGCAATTTTAATCAATGATTATTCTTTCTTCATTTTTGCTTTAACTTTCTTTTTACAGTTTTATTTAGAGAAGGCTTTCTCTGCATATAAATGATAAGTTACATGTTGTCCTTGGGAAAATGTATTCTCTAGGTTACCCCTCTCACTGCCCACCACATTTGCCCAGGGCATTCATTCATTCACTCATTTTGGTTTTATCTTGACCCTTAAAGTTTGGTGTTTAATGTCAGAGGTTTTCAGCCCTTGTTTGGAGGCATCATGTGATTAAATTTTTGATTTATTGGTTTGTATATATTATGAAGTATTTTGTTAAACCTGAATCCATTAGAAGAGAGTTTGCTTTAACATTCTGAAACCAAATTTATCTTCAATAGTGTCATATCATTTTTCTCTGTAGTTTAAATGTTAATGGTCAAATAAAAAAATGCCATCATCTGGTATATAGATTTAAATTAATTCCATTAATTTAATGAGTATCTTAGTCAATATGGGCTGTTATAACAAAATACTATAGACTACACGGCTTAAAAACAACAGAAATTTATTTCTCATAGTTTTGGAGGCTGGATATCAGAGATTAGGGTGCCAGCATGGTTGGATTCTGGTGAGGACCAACTTCCAGGATTTAAACTATGGATTTTTCTTTATAGTCTCACATGATGGAAAAATAAGGCCAGGGAGCTCTCTGGTATCCCTCTTTATAAGGACACTAATTTCGTTCATGGGATTTCTAACCTCATGACCTAAATTACTTCTCAAAGGACCCACCTACTAATACTATCATCTTGGGAATTAAGATTTTACCATATAAATTGCGGGGGGTCGGGGGCGATGAACTCTGTCTACAAAAATGAGGTTTTCTGACTCTTGAAATATTTTTAAAAAGAAAGAAACTTTAAAAGGTATTTCATTTCATTTTTACATCAAATCCAATTAAGTGTCAGTAAGCACAATATTTCAGTCTAGTTTCTTTTTCATGTTTAGAGATCAAATACATTTAGGAAATTTATTTCAATACACAATGCGTCATTACTCTCAGGAATCTACTGATGTCAAATATGCATGTGTTTCATGGACATAAGGGCATAAATGTCTTCAAACTGGCCACTCGAACTTGATCTCTGATATTTTTGGGTCACTCTTAGAAAATAAAATTTCTTCCAAACTATTCTCATCAAAAAAGAACATTAGGTTTGTAATTATTCTGTATAGTATATTATAACAACAACAATAATAAAGCCTCTAAACCTTGCAAAAATGATATGATTATTACAATAGACACAGAAAAGGCATTTGACAAAATCCGGCATCCCTTTATGATAAAACCCTCAGCAAAATCAGTATAGAAGGAACATAACTTAATGTAATAAAAGCCATCTCTGACAAACCCACAACCAACATAATACTGAATGGGAAAAAGTTGAAAGCATTTCCCCTGAGAACTGAAACAAGACAAGGATGCCCACTCTCACCACTTCTATTCAACAGAATGCTGGAACTCTTTGGTAAAGAGGAAGCCAAACTCTCGCTGTTTGCTGATGATATGACCATATACCTAGAAAACCCTAAAGACTTGTCTAAAAAGCTCCTAGAACTGATCAATGAATTCAACAACGTTTCAGGATAAAAAAAAATCAATACATAAGTCAGTAGCTCTGCTATACACCAACAGTGACCAAGCTGAGAATCAAATCAAGAATTCAACCTTTCTTTACAATAGCTGCAAAAAAATACATAATACTTAAGAGTATACCTAACCAAAGAGGTAAAAGAATTTTTACAAGGAAAACTATAAAACACTACTGAAATAAATTATAGACAACACAAACAAATGGAAACAGATCCCATGCTCATGGATGGGTAGAATCAATATTGTGAAAATGACCATATGGCCAAAAGAAATCTAGAAATTCAATGGAATTCCCATCAAAATACCATTATCTTTCTTCACAGAAGTAGAAAAAACATTGTAAAATTTATATGGAACCAAAAAAGGGCCCGCATAACCAAAGCAAGACTAAGCAAAAATAATCAATCTGGAGGCACCACATTACCTGACTTCAAAGTATACTATAAGCTATAGTCACCAAAGCAGCATGGTACTAGTATAAAAATTAGGCAAATAGACCAATGGAACAGAATAGAGAATGCAGAAATAAGGCCAAATACTTACAGAAAACTGATCTTCAGCAAAAGAAACAAAACCACAAAATGAGGAAAGGACACCCTATTCAACAAATGGTGTTGGGATAATTGGCAGGCCACATGTGGAAGAATGAAACTGTATCCTCATCTGTCACCTTACAAAAACCAACTCAAGATAGATTAAGGACTTAAATCTAAGACCTGAAACTATAAAAATTCTAGAAGATAACATCAGAAAAACTCTTCTAGACATTGGCTTAGGCAAAGACTTCATGACCAAGAACCCCAAAGCAAATGCAACAAAAACAAAGATAAATAGATGGGACTTAATCAAACTAAAAAGTTTCCACACAGCAAAAGAAACAATCAACAGAGTAAACAGACAGCCCACAGAGTGGGAGAAAATCTTCACATTCTATACATCTGACAAAGGACTAATATCCAGAATCTACAAAGAACTCAAATAAATTAAGAAGAAAAAAATAAACAATCCCATCAAAAAGTGGGCTAAGGATATGAATAGACAATTCTCAAAAGAAGATATACAAATGACCAGCAAACGTGAAAAAATTCTCAACATCACTAATGATTAGGGAAATGCAAATCAAAACCACAATGTGTTACCATCTCAGTCCTCCAGGAATGGCCATAATCAAATCCCTTTCTTTTGGAATGACTGCCTGCAGTAGACAAATGAATGGGTTCTCTATGTGTAACTTACCTGAACCAATATGGCATTGGTTTTCTCTGGATGTGGCAGAGGTTTAAAGCTTTTTTAGAGATATTTTTGTGGGTTCCTTAGAAAATTCCTTCATCACGAGGATTTCTGGTCTCTAACATCCCTTGACATATACAAGTGTATTTCCACTAGCCCATCAATCAAGATTGCTTTCACGTCTCCTGGGCATTTGGCAATACTCTTCTCACCTCTTTCAGCTGAAGTCCATTTGCCCCGTCTTTTGAACCTCTTTGCAGGATCTAAACCAACTCTGGCCAAATTTCTCCTGTGCACATAGAACATGTGCCCCATTTGATCTGCCATCAGTAGGAGTGCAGTTATTTTCAATTATACCCTGCTTTTCATTTAGCTGCACAGCAGGTAGTTTAGCTACAGCCTTTTGCCCTTTAAAATTCTCGCTTGCAAGTCTGACCCTCATCCAGTATGTCACTAGACTGCTGGGAATACAATCAACCTAGTTGAGTTATCTCTTTGAAATGACTCTCACCAAAATTAAGGTCAGAAGACAGTCATCCCACCCCAAGCGCCTAGGGAGATGGCACTCATAGCAGTGCTCTTGTCAAAGAAATACTTTAATTCCCAGCTTAACTGTGGGCTTTTCCAAATTCTCTGACAGGCTGGAGATGGTTGTCAGATAAGAGCAGTAAAGCAGACAAATTCTTGCTCCCTTTCTCGGCAAGTTAATATGGTCTTTCACCTCATGTTAAAATACTGGTTTCATTTTGAGATAGAGACAAGCCAATACTGAGGTAGAGTCTAATTTTATATATTAGTGGGCACTGTGTATATGTGTGTATGTGTGTGTGTTTAATGTAGAAGACTGATTTTATTTACCCTCTACATAATGAGGTACCAAACTGATGCATGAGAAGATTCACTACTGAAATGACGCATGGCTTCCAGTGGTTTTCTGTGTTTACAAACCTATGAAACATGCTGATCTCTTGCTAGTGCCTGCTAGGCCAATTCCAAGCAAGAGCTGTGAGTAAGCTTTGTTAGGAACATAGCAGGGCAGAAAAACAAAGAATGAATAAATGGGGTGCAAATGGAAGATAACAATACTATTGGGCTCTAATTCCAAGTTCTTATCTTAAGGAAATGTAAAAGGAATTCACTTACATTCTGTGGAGAAAAATCATAAACTTTTTAAGGATTATCTCAAAAATCAGGTAATAATTCACATTCATAAGATGGTTAGGAGGAGTAAACACAATAATATAAATAAAAGTATTCTATAGAATGCAAAATGCAGCCTTTATGGACATTAGAAATCCTGTCATGCTCTTATGCACAGGGAAGAACTGCTGAAGATATTCAATAAAGGAAGACAAAATACGATAATCTGATAAAAATATATGTGATGGATTAGAGTAAGTGCAGACTGGAGGCAGGGAAACCAGTTGGGAAGCCATTATAATATTTTATTCATATAATAACAAGTAATATATAAATAGAGGTAGAAATTAGAGAGAAAGAAAATATGCTATTCGTTTGTGCAGACACAGAAAATGCAATAGGGGATAGACCTTACAATATTTCTTGGATAATTTGGTGTCATCTAAACGTTACAGACCAGAGGCTCTTAGGCTCCCCATGTAATGGCAATTAATACGGGGCCAGGCTGATTTCCCAGATAAGGCTTTTATTTGTGGCTTGTACTCAAATGCAAGGGAGACAGCAGAGGTGCAAGGGTTCTCTGGCTGGCTCCCCAAAAAGAGCCAGTAGGGATTTTTATATCTGCAAAGTATGGGAATTGACATCAGGGGTAAGATATGCAGGCTGGGCTGGTCAAAGCACAGGAAGAGTAGGGGATGCCGGTCAGTATCTGGTTGTGATGGTTCTCTTGAGCAATGAGCCACCCGGTGGTCTGGTTAGCAGCAACAAGGCTGTGAATAAATTGTTCAGCATTGCTTCCCAAGGTGGGGCACTCTGGAACTTTGAATCGATTTTGGATCTCCTAAGGCCAGTTTTTGAAATTCTTTAAGTAAGCGTCATGATTAAACATTACAGGAGCACAAAAGAATGATATAGATTGGCTATTTTCTTTGTATGACTATTAATGGGTATGACATCAGTGAGGTAGTGGTGTGGGTTTTGTGATCCGTGGGAATGCTCTAGTTGGGGTGAGCTAAAGCCAAGCCCTGTCCTTACTTTGTCTCGAAATGCTCACAATATGTTTGAAAGTATGCTATGAGTTACAGCAAAGGGAGTGAACAGATAAAGTTGCCATCTCACAGATACTCCTTTACCACTCAAATCCACTAATGTGTTTGCAGCTTCCCAGTGGAAACCCTAGATCTCTTTATGGCCACAGAAAGTGTTTGGTCCATGCTTGGGACAAGTTGAAAGCATCTAGGAATTTGTGCAGCATGCAATAGCCCTCATCCAATATGAGAGGGAAACTGGTGAATAAAAAGCCAGTCCTCTGCAATCAGTGAATGGGTAACCCTGAAGGCTTTCTAGGCTGTCTTCCAGCATTTCCAGTGGGATTGTATGCAGGTTGCCCTGACAATAACCTGCCAATTAAAGCTGCCAATATTGGCCTCCTTCCCTCCCATGTTTCATTTCCTCATTCCCCTACCAGTGTTGTCTAATATCACTTCTTAAGTAAATTAACCACCTGCATCCAAACCTTATATTAGGGTCTAATTCTGAGGAACACAATCTGTGATGATGAGAGATGAGGGATGGCATCCCCTGGTTCCTGATCTTAAGGTGTCTATATAATTTACTAGAGGGGTAAGAGTAATTCGTTGCTTCTTCTCTTATATTTAGTTGTTTACTCATCTTAATAGATCATAATTTCCTTGGGAAAAGAATCTATGTATTACTCACCTGTGGCTTCTTTAGCAAGTGGCATATTGTTTTGTCCAGAAAAATGCACAGTAGTATTTGTTGGAAGGACAAGCTATAAAGAACTAAAAAGCTTCTTTACTACAAGCACTGCTCTGGGGTTGCTGTAGTAAACTGATAACCTTTGCATTCAAACCTTTCTCACATGATTTTCCTGCTGGGCTAGTGTACTTTATTCAGGAAATGGACTTTCCTATGCTTTCTTTTGAATCTAGGCAATATTATTGCTATGCATATGCAGGAACTCAACAGAACAAAACACACAACTGCCCAGAGTTAGGTTGATAGCAGATTCATCATAGCTCTTTTTCTGTGGCCTTTAGTACATATTGACAAAGTCATAAGTTAAATGCCAGACTTTCAAATGTAAAGCAAAATTGTTTCCTATTACTGACTAAACGATTGTTGTGTTAGGCATTTCGGACTGATAGTTCATTCTTCAGTGATTGGTTTACTGTTCTATGCATGCAGTTTCAGGAATACATCCTAATTCCAACAGGAAAACAAGCCTTACTGTGACTTGAATGAAGCTGGAATTCTATTCTTAGTTGAGGACACTAATGTGAACATAAAACAGATTTAGAACCCCAAATTGGCAGAAAGTATTCCCTAAAGATTACTCAGTACTGTCTGCCATATGCAGCAATCTCTCAATTCATGTGCTTTCTTTGCTTGATTGAGAGCTGGCTAATGAGGTGGCAGCAATCCAGTCAGTTGATATGAAGAACAGAAACACCATGCACACAGGTCTACAACACGAAGACGTTCTTCAGATGATTGTTTTACCTTCAGACAATACAATTATGCTAATATATTTAGCAAAATATAAATTAAAATAAGAGAGAAAATACAGTTGAATATGACATATGTAAGTTTTATTTAATAGGCTATAAAATCTAGCATATGTGTGAAATAATCATTTCTAATCACCTCACTACAAAGAAAGAATAATGTTTATTTATAGGTTGTTTTATGGTTAGATGATCCTTTTTAAAAAAGCAGGCAAATGAATACATTGACAATTCTACTTTCCAATGGGTTGGAAAAAATATTATTTTTCTATCAGAGTAAATTTTTGGGATTGGACAACCTCTGTAGGCATGCTGGACCACTCCTCATGATAGAAGTACCTGAAGCTGTTTCCAGGATCAGCAGGTCTCTGCAGTTTTGCCTGAAGACACAAGGTTGCTGAATGGCCCAGGTATAGTGTCTGACCTCCTATTTCCATAGTCTCACAAAAGTGCTGTGCTCATCTGAAGTCGGATTAGTGGCCCCGTTCCTGCACCCCTAGGCTGCAGTCATTAAGGAACCACTGTGGCATCTCTGCAGCTGGCTCAGAGCATGTGGGATTTTTCCCAGGGTCTTTTTATAAGTGCAACTAGTTGAAAAGTGAATTTTCTCTTGCAGGCTGCATCCAAACAGAGTAAGTGTGGTGGAAAAGGGAAGAAATCACTTAGTTGTCTGTGAAAACTTGGAGTATATTATCAAAGCTTAAACTCATAATTGACTTTCTTGTCCACACTTTCTTAAAAGCCTTAACCTATCATAGTTAGGGGGAAAGGCTTTTATCTTGACAGTGGAACTGGAAGAGAAGTGTTACCAGAGAGGAGAGGGAAAAGGACAGAATTCTTGGTTTTACTTAAGTGAAAAATTATTCACTAAGGAGTAGAGACTTCCTTTTAGAAAAACTAGAGTCGTTCTTTCAGCTCTCTCATTTTGTAGTCGTTGTACTGAGCTTTAATTTTCTTTCTTTCTTTCTTTCTTTTTTTTTTTTTTTTTTTTTTTTTTTTTAGACAGAGTCTCCCTCTGTCACCCAGGCTGGAGTGCAGTGGTGCAATCTCGGCTGCCCAGGCTGGAAGATGAGGCTGAAATTTCTATGTATTCCAGTGTTACACATATCAATTGTTATCCAGCTGGTAAATGTTCGCGTTTGGATTTATTAAAGTTAGCTTGTATAAGAGAACCTTTTCTAGGGACTTATGTTCACTTAATAAAAGAAAAGTTAAAAATTAAATTTGAATGATGTAGACAGTCCAATTATATCATAGTCATAGAGTTAACATAAGTTTTGAGCCAAAAGCATTTTCAAAAATTATGTATTATAAATTTATAATTGAAAAAATCAGAAATGTATAGCCCAATATAATTAAGTGATTTCCTGGGTGATAACAAAACCAGAGTTAGAAACTTGATTCTCAAGCAAGTTTTCTGCCCCTTTCTGTCTGAAAGGTGTTAGAAAAAAACGTTACTGTCTGTGGGACATAATTTTTTCCCTCACTTTGTATGCAAGACTTAGGGAAATTTAGAAATTCTGAATATTGTATTAAGAAATAGTGAATTTCTACTTAGAATCCATGTTGTTTAGAGATTAAACTAGTAATTACAAAGGAATGAATGGTATAGGCTTCCACAGAAGGACATGACTGATCCATGAAAGAGCAAAGGCTGACATTTTATCTCCGTGAATGTGGGAGAATGAAGATACTATGAGATTCAGGAAGAAAGAATTATAATATAATGATATCCTTAGGCTAAAGATTTAGCGAGACATCCCCGAAGTGCTACCTATATAGTTTCCATAATGTCCGTCCAATTATAAACATTTTAAGAAACTCATTCGGGTAGAGAAGTCAAATTTCCAAAACCAAGATTAGTGATTTTATGGCACATGGCTCACCAAAAAGAAACACATGTACACACACATAGACATATACATAAAAATGTACACACACATGCTGACACATATATAACAGAAGCAAATAAGATTTTGTTTTAGCAGATTACCCCACTATTATGGTAACTTGTTATTAATCATAACTCATTCTCTGTTTTAGTGTTGAGTGTTCTTTGCCTTCAGGGGTAGTTTACAGAGAGTATTGCCAGTTGACAATAATATATATTTTCCGAGGTATTTAAGTTGGAGTTAAATTTATGTAAAGTGGGAGATTGCAGAATATTAAGAAATTAAAAAAATTCAATAATTAATAGTTGCACAATTGTTTATAGTTTATCCAATGGTTTGATGTGCAGAATCTTATCTGAAGAATCAGGGTCAATGTACAGCCATTGCTCAGGGAAGAAACACTAATTGATATGTTGACATGTATTCTGTTAATTTGGTACCCTTCTCCCTCCCTCCCTTCCCTCCTCCTTTCCTTCTTTCCTTCCTTCCTCCCTTCTTTCCTTACTTCCTTTCCTTCTGCTTACTATGGCTTGCTCAATGAAGATGAGCAAAGAACTTCAGTGTTCCTGATAAATATGCCAAAGTGCAATGCTCTTTGTTGTGATCAGCATTTTTAAAGGTAGGTTTAAAAATTCAGATTGAGGCAAAGCTCATACTTTATAGAGACGTGGTAGCAGTGACAGCCTCAAATTGTGAGATTTGGCCCAAGTAATTAAAATCACATATTTTATCTCAGTTTTATTTGCATGGGCTACAGGCTATAATTAACATCAAGTGGCAAGACAGGATCACATACAGTAGAGTCCTGGAGTACAATCAGGTCACCAACATTGCAACAAGCTCTCTGCTACTTAACTATGCAAGACTAGGTCTCTGTAGCCACAGAGAAATGACTAAGGGAGTATTTAATGACCAATTATGTGAGAAGGATAAAGAGGGGTGGACTTTCACCACTAAATGTAGTGGCAAGTAAGATTGTATTTTATTTTGATACCTTCTAACTTGTTTTTCAATGCTTGATGCCAAATTATTTCGTAATCTGGCCTTTGCCAACTTAACTTCTCATAGAATTCTACCATATATCCAAGGCATACAGACATAACATGAAACTCCCTGCCAAAAACAAAACAAATTCTACTTCATAGGTAAGAATGTTTCACACATGCTCCTTCTTTTCAATAACTCTCTATATTTTGGAACTAATTCTTAACCATCCTCCAGTAATCAACTCAATTGTTGCCATTTCTGGAATGGTTTTCCCAAGCATGCCCCAGGCTGAATTAGGTTCTGCTATGATTTGAATGTTTCTTTTACCCCAAAACTCTTATTTTGAAATGTAACCTTCAAGATGATGTTATTATGAGGTGGGACTTTTGAGAGATGATTATGTCATGAGGGCAGAGCCCTCACGAATCCAATCAGTGCCCTTATAAGAGAGAGAGGCCCAAAAGAGTCTGTTCATCTTTTCCACCTTGTGAAGACACAGAGAAAAAGCAGCCATCTATGATCCAGAAAAATGGGAACTTACCAGACATTGAATCTGTCAGCACATTGACCTTGGATGTCCCAGTCTGCAGAACTATAAGAAATAAATTTCTGTTGTTCATAAGCCACCCAATTTATGGTATTTTGCTATAGTAGCCAAGTAAACTAAGTAGCCAAGTAAACTAAGAGAGGTTCTCTGCTTTTATTGCATTTATGGCACTGAACCATTATTATGTAACTGTTACTACAAATCTTCGAGTTTTTCTATTACTTCTCTATTATTATTTTATAGCATACTGTCTGACATATATAAAGGGACCTATAAGTGCCTATCTAATAAATTCATGAGGGCTGGGCACGGTGGCTCATGCCTGTAGTCCCAACACTTTGTGGGGTGGAGGCAGGCGGATCACCTGAGGTCAGGAGTTCAAGAGCAGCCTGGCCAACACAGTGAAACCCGTCTCTACTGAAAATACAAAAATTAGCCGGGTGTGGCGGTGGGTGCCTGTAATCCCAGCTACTTGGGAAGCTGAGGCAGGAGAATCACTTGAACCTGGGAGGCAGAAGTTGCAGTGGGCCAAAATCATGCCATTGCACTCCAGCCTGGGTGACAAGAGTGAAACTCCATCTCAAAAAATATAAATGAAATAAAATAAAATAAAAATAAATACATACTCCCTCCTTCTTCCATACAGTGCCATTCTTCTGTGCCAAATACCTAAATTGTGTTCAGTTCGTACCAGTTGTTTCTAGATCAAAAGTTATAAGCCTTCATATATCTAAGGAGTATGCATATTTCAGACTTAGGGTACTTTTGAAGTTTGGAAAGTCTCTAAAAAAGAAAGAGGATAATGTTGAAATGATATATGAGACTGGGAATATTTTTGGAAGTGGTGGCATTTGCCAGCTCATTTTCTTTAATCTGTAGAGCAGAGGGTAAATTTCTGTCTTCCAAATGAATTGTTGTAATTACTGAATTCAGGTTGAATGACACTGTGTCCTCTCAGAAACAACTCATTCTCAGAGGATGCCTGAGGTAATCTGTAGATAATTGCTTCTAGCTGGGTTGGTTTAATCAAATGCACGCCTTGGACCCCAGACCCTAGCTCTTGAAATGTTAGTTGCTCCTCAAGAGCCTTCTTCATTGCTTTAATGGGATGTGAATGAGATTATCTCTCAGGACTGCTCTTCCTGGTACTGTATCCGCATGCTGCATAATTGAATCTGCAAGTGGTTTTGGTAGGACTAAATCAAACCATAGAGATTCTACGGGGTGTGTTTCTTATGTACTGTAATCTATTGCCAGGAATTCTTTGTCAGCGACATTTGAAATCTGCCCTAAATATTTTTGTAATGTGTAGGGAAGCAGTTTCATTGATAGGGTCATTTTTTTTAGCCGTTATGAGAGTCATTCAAGTTTCGCCAACAGATGTCATTGGAATATAATTTCCACAAACTGGGGAAATGCACCTTCATGTAATTGATGGGTAGGTATTGCTCATTTTAAAAGTATTCAAGCTAATAAATGAAAAAGGGCTTATAAAGTTATATCATCATATCACCATTTTGCAGCACTAGTAAAATAATGTATCTAAGCAGTTATCATCAATGGCTACTAATATCATGAAGATATAGGCAGCACAACATCACACAAATTCTGATTGAAGTACAGCTATAAAGTATTCATGGCCAAACAAAATCAAGCCTGGATATGGCCAAGTCTATAGCCCTAATCACCAATGAAGATAAAATATATAGGAAAATATATACTGAATCTTGGGAATATGATATGTAAAATGTAGGCTGTGTGAATCTTAACAAGTCAGTAAAATATAAGACAAGCAACCTAATTTTTCAAACAAATAACTTGCAGAAAAAAACTAAGAGGTACAAGAGCCTAAAGATCAATATTACCTGGGAGGGTTAAAATGTAAGTCACAAATGCAAATCACATGCTAATTTTAAATTTCCTCTTAGCCACATTAAATTTTAAAGTGGGGAAATATGAGATTTTTCTTTTTGCAAGAAATTGACTTACAGGTTTATGGGAACTCACTAGACAAGTCTAAGATCCAACGGGCAGCTCAGCAGGCCAGAAACTCTTGGATAGGTGCTCATACTGAAGTCTAGTGGTAGAATTTCCTGTTCCTCTCAGTTTTACTATTAAGCCCTTACAACTGACTGGGTGAGGCGTACTCAGATTATTTAGGACAGAATAGTTTTCTCTACTAAGTCAAATTTTTGTGTATGCTAATGACATTTATAAAGCACATTTACAGCACACCTAGATTAATACTGAATTAAAAAACTGGATACTACAGCCTAGTCAAGTTGAGACATAAAACTAGCCAAGTCGATACATAAAACTAGCCATCATACTAACAAACCATTTATGGGGAAGTAGTATTGATAGACTGAAATTTGGGTTCTAGAGTTACTCATTGCTATTGGTTGGTTACTGTTTATAGGTCCTTTTAGCAGACAGAGTTAGAAAATACATATTTTTTAAAAGATAAAATAGGTTTAAACTGATACTTCATATTCAAATTCAGAACTGTATGCTTCTATTTAACCTTACAAATTTTACTGTATATTTTATCTTCTTTCTCTTACAATGGTCATCCCAATTACTGCATTAGCATGAAGAAATATTCATTTCCTTCATCCACAAATACACACTTAGCTTTAGAATTACTATCCCAAACCTATCACCAAGAATGTGATTACTGAATCTATTTACAAATATTCATTGCAGTGCTTTATGTCCTTGGAATATATCTCATTATGGATGTGCAGTCAAACCATTGTAAAAAAAAAAAAAAGCTTAATTTTCTGAGTAATGTTAGGTTCACAGCAAAATTGACCAGAAAGTACAGAGACTTCTCATGTCTCAACCTCACTGTTGTGTGTATGGGTTGGAAGGAGGAAGTACACTGTTGACATCCTGCATTAGAGTGATACATTTGTTACAAACAATGAGCCTACATCTATAAATCATTATCACTCAAAGCCCATAGCATATATTAGAGTTTACTCTTGATGTTGTACACCCTATGGGTTTGACAAATGTACAGTGATATGTATCCACCACTGTAGTATTATACAGAATAATTTCACTACCCTAAAAATACCCTTTGCTCTGCTTATTCATCTATCTCCCCCTCCAATCCTTAGCAACCACTTTTTTTTTTATTATATTCATAGTTTAGACTTTTCCAGATTTCATATAGTTGGAATCATGCAGTATGTAGTCTTTTCAGATTGGCTTTTTTAAAACTTAATATTCACTTAATAATACACATTTGCATTTCCTCTATGTTTTTTCATGGCTTAATAGCTCATTTTTTAAATGCCTAATAATATTCCGTTGTATTAATTGTTGTCTTTCAGAAAAACAGAACCAATTATATTCTGCAATTTACAAATCCTTTCCTTCTCTCTCTCTCTTTCTGTCTGTCTCTATTTCTCTCTCAATTATACGTAGATGATTAATGTTATTATGGAAGCTGGAGGCTGAGAAGTCCCATTATCTGCCACCTGTACGAGCCGGAATCCCAGGAGAACTGATGGTATAATGTCAACCTGAATCCAAAGGCCTGAGAACGAGGAGAGCTGCTGATATAAAGAATCCTACACTGACAAAGAAGACTTCTCTAACACTGACAAAGAAGATTCACCAGAATTTAGGGCTCAATGTTTCCAGCTTCATCAAGGTCTTCCAACACATCTCTGTGGCAATTATAGGATAGCATTTGTTTTTTCTCAATAAGTACTCTCATGTTAAAATACACATCTTGTGAGTCTGTGAGTTCAACTTGCATTGTAGCCACTTAGAAGATGAGATTTTGTGTTTGATTTTCAGCAACTCAGCCCTAAGTCTATAGGAAATAAGGCTCTGTTTAAAAGCAAACATAGAAGTTTTCAGGTTATTTATGTGGCGCTTGAGTTGGAAATTTATATCCCTGAGCTCACTCTTTTCTTTGACACTTTGTCCAGCCATATAAGTAGCAACAAAATGATCTATCTCATTAAATTCATGATTTTTAAAGAAATGTTCAAAATATCATATACCATTTTATAGCTTCTGGCTTTTTGTACATAGTTGCTTAGGAATATCAAATAGAGATTTTGCATATTTCTATTGCCATATTGTATATAATAGTTCATATCCATGAACTATTAGTGCCCTTTTTGCAACTGGAAATATAATTATAGCATCTCAACTTTAATCCGAAAAGGAAGCCAATTCCATAAACCCCAAATATCAATTCAAAAAGCTCATTTTAAATATTTTGTTACTCTAAAGACACCTTTGGTTCCAAAACCACTGTATCTATATTTCTATATCTGTGTGTATATATATATACTGAGATTTTAAATATATACTGAGAAGTCCCATTATCTATAGTTGGAGACACAAGAGATCCTGTAGTATAGTGTCAGTCTGAGTTCAAAGGCTTAAGAGCCAGCAGAAGTGCTGGTATCTGTTACAGTCTGAGTCTGAATGCCTGAGAACTGGGAGCACTGATGGTGTAATTTCCAGTCCAAGGGTAGGAGAAGACAAATGTTCCAGCACCATCAGGCAGGCATAGAGAGTGGAGATTCTCCCTTTCTGTGCTTTTTAAATTTTATTCACACCCTCAATGGATTAAATGATGCCCATTCACACTGGCGATGTTAATGTGCTTTATATAGTCCACAAATTTAATGCTAATTTTATTCAGAAACACCCTCATAGACACACCCAGAAATAATGTTTAACCAAATATCTGGGGCACCATATGACCCAGTCAAGTTAACACATAAAATTAACCATCAGATTCATTGTCTGATGTACTGCAGTTTATTTACTCATTTACCTCCTGAAGGACATCGTGGTTGCTTCCAAGTTTTGGAAACTTTGAATAACTACTACCAACATTCATGTGCAGGTTTTGGTGTAGACATGTTTTCAATGTATTTGGTTACTAAAGAGCATGATTGCTGGATCATATCATCAGAGCATCTTTAGTTTGGTAAGGAACTGCCAAACTGTCTTCCAAAGTGGCTATACTATTTTTCATTTCCACCAGCAGTGGGTGAGAGACATTTAGGTCTGTGATCTATTTTGAGTTAGTTTTCACGAAGGCTGTAAGTTCTTTATCTGGATTCATTTTTTTTTTAAATGTGTTGTTCTAACACCGTTTGTTGAAAATATTATCTTTGAAACATATATATTATTGTCTTTACTTCTGGAGCTTGTAGTAAGTCTTGAATTTGAATAATGTCAGTCCTCTGCCTTTTCCTTCAATATTAAATTGGTTATTCTCGATTTTTTGCATTTCCATATACATTTTAAAATTAGTGTGTTGATGTCCACAAAATAACACTGGGATTTTGATTGAGATTGCATTGAATCTATATGCCAAGTTTGTAAGAACTGACATCTTGGCAACATTGAGTCTTTATATCCAAGAACATAAAATATCTGTGCCTTTATTTACTTATTTGGTATATTTATTATAGTTTTGTAGTTTTCCTTATATAGATTTTTTGTGTGTGATTTAATGTTTCAATCATAGTAAACGTTGGTTATGCATTTAACCAAAGTAAACATTTTTTTCCCCAGCTGAGCAAAAGACCCTCGAGCACAAGGCTTATTAACATATTTTACACATTCACTTTTTAGCCTACATATAATGTATAAAATTTGTATTTTTCTTTTTAAAATTTCATTTAGTTTTAAATTAACAAGTAATAATTCTATATAAATTTTATGTGGTACAATGTGTTGTTACAATTCATATAGATCTTGCACATATTTTGTTATGTTAATACATTAGTACCTGATTTTTGGTAGTGCTAATATAGATGGCAAAGTATTTTTAACTTCAAATGCTTGTTGTTCATTGCTAGTATGTAAGAAAGTGATTGACTTTTTATATTAAACTTATATCTTGCAATCTTGCCATAATCACATTCATTTCAAGAATTTCTAATACTAGGTGACTTAGTTGAGGGTGATATGAGATAAAGTCAGAGGTAATAGAGGCCAGATTGTGTGGTGCCTTATATAGTCATGCATTGCTTAATAAATGAAATGTATTCTTAGAAATTAATCATCAGGCAATTTCATCATTGTATGGATATCATACACTACCTACACTTAGACAGTATAGCCTACTATACACCTAGCTGTATGGGCTATTGCTCCCAGGCTGCAAACCTGTACATCATGTTACTGTACTGAATATTGTAGGCAATTGTAATACAATGTTAAGTATTTGTGTATCTAAACATAGAAAAGATACAAAAATATGATATAATCTTATGGAATCATCATTGTATATGTGGTTCGTCTTTAACCAAAACATTGTTATGTGATACATGACTGCAATTTCACCTTTTTTCTTCTTTTCTTAGCGTGGCTTGAGGCTTATCAATTTTATTGATCTTTTCAAAGAACCAGCTTTTGGTTTTGTTGATTTTTCTCTATTGATTTCCTGTTTCAATTTTATTAATTTCTGCTCTAATTTTTATTATTCCTTTTCATCAGTTTATTTTGGAGATAATTTGATCTTCTTTTTCTACTTAAGGTAGAAATTCAGATGACTGGATTTAGAGTTTTTCTTTTTTAATATACACATTCAATGATATAAACTTTCTTCTAAGCACTGCTTTTACTGCATACTACACTTTAATATTTTGATACATTGTATTTTCATTTACATTTAGTTCAACATATTTTTAAAAATTTATCTTGGTATTTCTTCTTTGACCATATATTATTTAAAAGTGCTTTGTTTAATCACCAAGTATTTTGGGAGTTTCTAGCTATCATTTTGCTGTTGATTTCCAGTTATATTTTATTCTGGTCTGAGATCAGTCATTGTGTGATTTCTATTCTTTTCAATTTATCACCATGTGCTTTATGGCCCAGAATGTGGGCTTTCTTGGTGAATACTCCTTGTGAGTTTGAGACAACTGTCCAATCTTCTGTTTTATTTTACCCTCACTTACTTATTTTCTGTTGGTCTTGCTCCCTTTATGTTGATATGGTTTCTCACTCATATCATTTTCCTTCTCCCTGAAGAACTCCTTTTAACATTTCTTCAAGGCAGTTGTACTGGCAATAAATTTCCTCAATTTTTGTTTAGAGAAATTCTGAATTTTTCCTTCATTTTCCAGGATACAATATTCTAGGATGGTGTTTTTGTTATTCTTTTAATATTTTAAATATTCCACTCATTCTCTTCTTGCTTGCATGATATGTGGGGAGAAGTGAATATAATTCTTATCTTTACTCCTCCATTGGTAAGATGTTTTTTTCCTCAGGCTACTTTCAAGATTTTTTTCTACGTCTTTGATTTTCTGCAGTTTGAATACTGTATACCTATGCGCTTTTGTTTATTTTTTGTTTAGTCATCTATACTATTTCATGTTCTCTAAACTTTCTGGTCTGTGGTTTTGTCTGACATTAAGTAGAAAATTTTTCAGATATTATTACTTGAAATAATGTTCATTTATTTCTTCTTCTCTGGTATTCTATTACATGTATGTTATACCATCTCCAGTTGTCCAGGGATACTTGGATATTTTTAGGTGCTTTACTTTCAGTCTTATTTCACTTTGGTTTTTAGTTTTGGATATTTTCACTGGCATAACTTCAAGCTCAGAGATTCTTTTCTTAGTGGTGTACAGTCTCCTGATAGGCCTATCAGAGGCATTCGTCATTTGTGATACTATATTTTTTATCTTTAGCATTTCCTTTTTATTCTTTATCAGAATTTTCATCACTCTGGTTGCATTATTCATCTGCTACTTTATGAAATTCCCATCCATTGAGTGTGGACAGGACCAGTGACTTGCTTCTGACAATAGAATATGGTAAAGGTAAAACTGTTGTATGTAATTACATATACATATTATGTATGTGTAATTATGTCACCTTACATTGTAACACCAGCATTGCAAGGAGACACATTCCTTTCCTGGCTTTAGGAAGCAAGCAGCCATGTTGGGAAGGTCCATGTAGCAAGAACTGAGGGTAGCCTTCAGCTCTTGCTGACAGACAGCAAGAAACTGAGCCCTTCAGTCCATGTCCGCAAAGAATTGAATGCTGCCAACAACTATGCAAGCATGTAAATGAACTATTCTTCACTTGAGCCTCGGAAGGGACCATAACCCTGACTGATAACTGATAATAGTTTTGTGAGATCTTGAAAGCAGAGGATACTCAGACTCTTCATTCACAGAAGCTGCAAGATAATTCGTGTATGTTGTTTTATGTCTCTAATTTTGTGGTAATATTGTTATACTTTAATGGCTAGTAAAGCTACCAACTCAACAGAAATTTAGATTAAGTTGTTTACTTTGGCTTTAGGTTCTTAAGGTGTCAACCTACATTTGTTTTCAAACAGGACCCAGTGTTTTTGGCTGGAAGGAATAATATGGCTATAATAATTTACCAAGGATTAATAGTCCTTGGCAAACTACATTGAGCAAACTCTTCTATGATCAAATTATATCTTGATTTACTACAGCTTATAATGATAAGACACAAAAATCAACACTTCAGTAACTAAGAACTATAGTGTAGTTTGCAAATAAGCAGCACAATTTTTTTTATTTTATTATTTACTGTATAAGAAAAACAAAACCTATTCAAGAAAAATTATGAGTAAATTTTTTTTTTCCTTGACAATATGGCAATTTGTGTTGTTTCACCCTGGGAGCCAAAATTACACCATAGAAAATGTCTTGAATGGCTTTGAGATTTTGCTCCTATTTAGTTTACAACTTCTAGTTGTAGTGTTGAATAAGTCCCTTAAATTATCAATTTTGTAACCTCTGAAATATGGCTATCTAAATGCTAAGACTTATTCTAGAGCCAAGTTCTTGCAATTCTCTGAAATGGACAGAGAAAGCTTGGAGAAACAGAAATCATTGGAGTAATATAAAATTCACTCCCCTACACTCAGTGTTGCATCAACCATTTGTAAACATTTTGATTTGTGTTTAAATTTTATATTTTTCCAGGTGGATATACCACTTGTATAATGTGTGGAAATACGAGAATTTATAGTTGCTTTGGCAAAAGTATAGGCCAAATAAGATTATCATTATATTTAGTGATTTTTACTAATTTAATAATTCTCAAGAGATTTTTTTTCTCCTCTCTTAGTTTGGTCTATAATTTGTTAATGGCTTTTTAGGACTGCTTATTTCCATTAGTTAAAAAACTTGCAAATTATATTACTTGAATACATTTGTGATGATACATCTGAAGAGACAGGAAAATATGCTTTTATTTGTATTAGTCTGCTTAACTGAACTCTCTTAAAGCAAATATCCTGCCTTTTTGTCTCTTTTTCAGTGAAGTACCATTGCCACTTACAGGTAAGTTGTTTAAACATTTACAGCAAGTACTATAAACAAATGCTGCACAATTAAGAAGTCACATATATTAAGCACATCTATGAAGGGCTCTTGAAAGGGTCTGATTCAACTTTCCTTATTATAAGAAAACTTTCCTGTCTATACAGGCTAGCTTAATAGTCTGAAATGGAATTCTGGAACAACAATTTAAAAAAAGTGTACTCCACGGCTGATACTTCACTAGCATGAATGAAAATGATAATACAATAGCATTTCCCAGTGTGAAATGTACAAAGTTGGAGAGAAACAGCATGCGTTGCCATCGGTTAATGTGCAAATGTTCACTGCCAGGGTGAAGCAACCAGGAGTGAACCATGAAATGATTGCATTCACCCTGAAATGTCAGCAAAGCAAGGGAGTGATGAGTAGTAAGCAAGTTTTCCTGAGCATGATAAAAGTACTTACTAGAGCAGCAAAAATAACTTACTTAATATTTATATTTTGTTAGGAGAGGAAAAACTCTGACTTTGCATACTACAACTTCACGAAGCACAGGCTGGGCTTAATATGTAAATGCTTATTTTGATGTGCCACCATATGTAGCCCCTTTCCTTTCCAGCTGGCTGGCCTTACTGCCTCTCTTCTTTGCTTTATATCCAACCCAAAGCTCACCAGGAAACTGTTCCTAATTAACTTTATCCATTTTCCTGTTCCACAGATTCATGGACTTTTAGACTAGCAGCATTGGAACAGACTTTAGAAATAATTTAGTTCAGTACCATTTGCCCCCTCATCTCACTTAAAAAACTGTGGTTTTGTGTACTGTATACATACACTGGTATGCATACAAACATATGTGTTTCTGATTCTTACATGTTAGTATACTCTTCAGCAACAACGTATATTTTAAGTCAGCTGGGAAAAAGATTATTTAGTAAATTTTCTTTACATCCTTAGATATTTGAGAAAATCTTACTGACAAACAAATTCAAAGAGTTGATGATGAATTTTACAATTTTGGGAGAGGAGAATATGTAAGTGATATTGAATACACCCCAGACTGGATTTACTGAGGTGAATGCTGCAAAATGCCAGTAACGTAATCAAGAACAATCATTTGTTAAAAAATGGTAAGTAGCATGATTGCCTCAAAATCATAAGACACACAGGATAGAACCTTAAGAAGAAAAATAAATCTGTTTACATTGCCTACAAAATTCAAACAACTTCAAGTATATTTTCTAATTAGACATTGGGTAATTTATAACTAATGCTTGAAGAACAACTTTTACCCTTCCAAGCCTAAATGCTTACCTCCTGTTTATGGTACATAAGGCAGAAATTGGATGATTGGGTGATGTGGCATTAGTAGCAACAACAGTAGCCATGGTTCTTGTCATTCTATGTAGTAAAGGCTTAACATGCATTATCTCAGGAAAAATGCCTTATGAAAGTTAATATTTATTAGAGATGACAAAGGTGAGTCACAGGGGTCAAAGCTTGCCTAAAAAATAAGAGTTCGTGGCAGAATTGGAACTTGTTATGGTATCCCAATGATGCCACTATCGGAGAATTCTTAGCTACACCACTCTTCTCTCCTGTCATTTTATTTTTGAAACAGAATGATCAATTTAATTAGTTTATTCAGAAAGAGATTGTTGGCTGGATGTGGTGGCTCATACCTGTAATCCCAGCACTTTGAGATGCCGAGGCAGGCAGATCACTTGAGACCAGGAGTTCAAGACCAGCCTGGCCAACAAGGTGAAACCCTGTCTCTACTAAAAATGCAAAAATTAGCTGGGCATGGTGGCACATGCTTATAATCCCAGCTACTTGGGAGGCTTAGGTAGGAGGATCGCTTGAACTTGGGAGGTGGAGGTTGCAGCAGTGAGCCAGGATCGTGCCACTGCACTCCAGCCTGGGCAACAGAGTAAGACTCTGTCTGAAAAAAAAAAAAAAGAAAAAAGAAAAAAAGATTGTCAAACTATCTTGTTCATCAAATTTTCAGAAGGACTAAAGAAAAAGACTCCAGGAACATTTCCAGGAATGACTACCATAACTCCAAACTGGCCTGATAAAGTTGCTTCTACCATTAGGCAGCACCAATATCAGGAAAACCTCTTGAGAGCTGCTAGCCTCACAACTCTTCCACCTTTGCCACAATCAACAAGATGCTGAATATGGAAGCTGTTGATGTGGCTGATAATTCTAGAATCCCACTCCCTCTACCATATTTCACACTATCAAAATAAATGTCTCACAGTGTGGCCTCTTTCTCCATGTAACTTAATTCCAAATTTAAGCTTCACGTAGGTGTGTCTGATTGGCAGAAACTATATAATGAGTGTTCCCTTTGGTGCAATGGCAACTGGGCAATGCAATAGTGGGATTGTGTACTGTTAAATTCACCATGAGTAAACCAGCAAAATTTAGGGAAAGCTTCCTAATAATGCAGACAGCCTCTATTGAGAGCTGTCCACTACAATTTCCAAGAACTTATTCAATGCCTAATATATATAAAATACCCAAATGGAAAGATTCACACCTACAAATTGAATAAAATACATTATCGGTATTTGCCATTTTTGGCAAGGGCTGTGCTGGAGACTGGGAATAGAAAAACAAAATAAGATGTGTCCCTAATACCACAGTATTTCACTGAGGTAAGTGAAGCTTACATACTAGTTATAATCATTAACTCTTTTGAGAAAGAGATTACTTAAAATATGGTGAGTATCATTTTTGCATATAATTTTTATATGCAGTGTGCCTCTCACTATATATGCACATAAAATATACCCTATTGTAAAATATGGTCAATGTCAATAGGGTTTATTGGGAATATTAGAAAACATAATACCAGGTTGATAATTCTATAATTGGACAATATATAGTACAAATAATGCTCATTCTCAAGCAGAATTTTCTCCATTTATTTTCATATACGATTGTTTAATATCAATAAAGTATTTTCTATATGCTGTAAGGAAGTCATACTCATTTGGCTTTTATTGACTAATCAATAATAATCATTCTGGTAACAATAATAGCTGGACATATGTTTGGAATTTTTACGTGTCATCAGAACATTAAATTTCAATATAAGTTGAGGAATAAATAACTTAAATTTTATTATTATTATATTTATATGCTGCAAAGAAATCAATGGTAACAGAGTAAAAGTGAACAGGAAAATCTACTCAGCAGACCTGGGTTGCTTAAATCCTACACATTCTGAAGAAAGACCTGTCTTCAGGATTGGCCTCTGGCAGGCTCTTGAGATATAACCTCTGAGCCTTTGGAATATTCTGTCATTATAGGAACTTTTTTTTTTTAATGTTTGATCCCTTGGGTCACTCTGCTGTAGCGGTTATCCTAATAATGTGATTTATGGTGAAGGCTTATTTTTGCTTGTATAAGGGGTGAGTTTTGGGGCTGGAGGGCTAGCATCTGAATAATTAAGTGATTTGGGTGCTGCATGTCTATGTGACTGATCTTCGATAAAAATATCTGCACAACAAGGCTTGAGTGAGCTTTCCCTATTGGCACTACTTCACATGTGTTGTCCCACATCGCTGCTGGGACAATTAAGCACATCCTATGCAACTCCACTGGGAGAGAACACCTGGAAACTTGCACCTTATTCCCCCTGGACCTTGAGCCTGTCTCCTTTGCTGATTTTGATCTGTATCCTTTTACTGCAATAAACCATATCTGTGAGTATAAGAGCTTCTAAGTCCTGTGAGATCTACCAGTGAATCATTAAGCTTAACCATCATTATAGGGACCCTTGAGACAGTAAGATGTGCTAAGTACCACATAACTTTACAGGATAAGCCCCAGTGTTTTAAGTGTAAATCATCACACATTTTCTTTAAGAGCAGGCGGCTTCTACATATATGAAAATAGCACAATTCTGCAGAGCTGCAGACATGTTATCTTTCCTTTGGTAAAGCACATGCTATAAGCAGAGGTGGTTTGCCTTCCAGTACTCATCAATACTGTCTTAAAGAGTTGGAACATTCATTGCTCATGAAAAGTAAGGCACAGCTATGTTCTATAAATGAGATATTATGGACAAATTGGGTTTTGTAATGGGTTTCTAACTTCATTTTTAGAGGTGAGGATGAACTGTGTTCTGGGAATCTTTCTGTTATTTGAAACTATTCAATAGAGAAAATATTGATCCTGCTTTTCTGTAGTCTCAGTGGGGTGGTTCCTCCTCTGGCTTAGTTTGCAATAATACTCAAGCTGCCTCTGGATAGAAAATATCACTGGCTTAGCATCCTACAGGTACAAGAATTCCACTGGGATCATTGCTTTGCTCTTCTATTTTCTTAGTTGAATTATTTTCTTTTATGCTGATTTAAGACATTAATTGTAATGCTATTCCTTGATTTCATTTTATTTGTTCTGATATCAAGAAGCCCCTATATTGATCTCATATCTTCATGAGATCTAGTTGTATTTGTTAGCTCAGAAGTCATGTTCAATCTAGATACTTTTTTGGTTTGTTCATTTGTTTACCCTAAGTGCAAAATTGACTACATGCTTATAAACCAACTTATTCTATTTCTGTTAGTAAATACATAATAGTTTCATATAATAAAACTGAAAAATCATTGACATGGTTGAGATTTTTTAGAGTCTTACTTTAGTTTTGACTTTAAAATATTAGAGCTATTTTAAGAAGCTGGAATACTTGCAATTTCAAATATTGGATATCCACTAAGGGGAAGGAGAAAAAAAATGCAATAGTAGTTTAGCGGGATATAAACCCTGCAGGCCTAACTGATAGTTACATTCCATCTGGTTCATGCTTTTTTCTGCGGTAGGAACACAAGCTACACACTGAAATGAACCTGATGATTTTCTATAGCTGGCCAACAAGCTGTTGCATCTAAGTCAGTTATAATATTCATATGTTATTCAGTCAGGTTTACTTTGAAATTATTTTCCAGTTTAATAAGATTTATGGATTTCCTTTGACATGGAGATTCTCTACGTGGTTTATGTTTATTGTTATCTTCTTGTCTTTTTAAAAAGTCCTGCAAAATAAAATAAAAAAAACACTATCACTACATGCTATTTTGTTCTGGTTTTGACTGCAGGCCATATGTATTATTCAAGAAGCATACCAATTGGAACACAAAAGTATGGCACAGAAGTATTTTTATTATGGTCATATAAGATTATCTGAATTTCATTAGCTGCTGTGTGTTTGTGCCTGAAAGAAATGCCCTTCATTACCATTGCAAACTTGCAAAATTTCCTTCCTTGAGACCAGGCTAAACTGAGACCTCTGATTTAGTAAAATAGTTGAGAAGGGGTATATTTATATATAACCCAAAATGTTGATGATCTACCAGTTTACTTGCTTTATAAATTTATTTGATCTTCTTCTTGGGCAATGTCATTTCATGCCAAAATACGCCTATTCTGGAAGCAGACTAAATAGATGTGAATGCCAACTTTAGTGCTTTCTATTTAGATTACCTTGGCAAATTATCTTTAACTGTAAAACAGGAATAATGGTATCTGTCTGTCTAGAACGTTTTGAGAATTAAGTTAGATAATGCTATTGAAGTCACTAGAATGTAATAAGCATCCGTAAATGTAATTTCTGGACTTTAAAAACTAACTTTATAAAATTGGTCTTTTTAAAACTCATCTAGTTGAATAACATTGTTGACTATGAAAAACAGACAAAACACTCATAGTAACAGCATTTTAAAAAAAATTTTTGAGTGTGAAAACCAGTTTAAGAAGCTAGTTTAAGATTTAGAAAGAGTGCTAGGATGAATTACCATGCCATTTTATGAGCTCATAACTATAACAACAGTAACACTTATTAGCCATCATTTTGCCATAAAGGGTATCCTATTTACTTTTGAGTCTTGACTTTTTTTCCCTCAAAATTGATAATAGTTTTGAAATCTTAGAATGACAGAACTAGAAACCATTCAGCCCCCAAATCTAAAAGTTATGCTAAACACTTTGTCTTAATTCCATTAGTAAACAACTGGATGTTCCTATCATATCTCCTCTGGACTAGTGAAGCTGTGTTCTGCCTGCTTCTGGTCCATTCTTTCCATGGTACTGGCAGACAGAGAACATTCTATAGCAAAGTGGAAAAGTATAGATACAGCGCCAAGAAACATACCTTAGGTACTAAATACTCACTGTGCCTTATTTAACCTCTCCCTGCCTCGATTTCCCTATATCTACAAGTGAATACTATGGTATTTACCTCATAGAGTTAAGAATTAAATGCAATACCTATAATAAATGTTTAAATTTTAATTTGGAAAGGATACTAGATTTCCACCCATGATACTTAGATCTGATCAGATAATGGTTTACCCCTCATGAAAACCTTCTAGATCCAATTCCTCGTATGTTAATGCCCAAATTTATTGCATTTTATTCAAACAGTTGTATTGTTAGTCTATATCTTTAAATTAATCCTATTTCTTATTTTTTAATTTTCTTTTATTTCTTTGTGCTCCAGTTAGCACTGAGGTATGTACAGTTTGTTTTCTCATCAGAAATCATGGCTACTTAAGGGCAATATCTCAAAAATATGGGTGATATATAAAGGCATGCCCAAATCACAGGAGGCCATTTTCCAAAATGCATTTGCTCCCTGAAGCCTTTAGAGTATCAAGTGATCAAGCAGTTCCTAAACAGCAACAGCTAGGGCAGCTGCTAGACTGATTTGTTTCACTTCCATAGATTTTGCCAATAAGGAGACAATTAACATTAATGATTTTTGACAATTTATTACTCATGTCATAATAGGCAGCATGAACTTCACAGCCCCATCAGTTTGCTGTGTCCTCCAACTCTCATGGGCCTGACACATACATAGGCAGACCCAGGTAGATGGGGCACATTCAGTGGATCTGCCACTTCTAAGGGACTCTGAGATTTTGATATCCCACTCTTACATAAGGGATTCTGGCAAAACCTCCTCTCCTCTTGAGAAAGAAATACTGTCCTACCCTGGAACGTCTCTGAAAGAAGACAGAGATGCCTCTAGCTTTTTTACTTTAAGAAGCATACAGAGAAACAGTTCAAAATATCTCCAGAAGTCACTATCTTTATGTTTCCAAGGTTATTAAGGCAAACATCTTTGAACAAATTTTATGCAGCCATAAAAAATGATGAGTTCATGTCCTTTGTAGGGACATGGATGAAATTGGAAATCATCATTCTCAGTAAACTATCGCAAGGACAAAAAAACCAAACACCGCATGTTCTCACTCATAGATGGGAATTGAACAATGAGAACACATGGACACAGGAAGGGGAACATCACACTCTGGGGACTGTTGTGGGGTGGGGGGAGGGGGGAGGGATAGCATTAGGAGATATACCTAATGCTAAATGACGAGTTAATGGGTGCAACACACCAGCATGGCACATGTATACATATGTAACAAACCTGCACATTGTGCACATGTACCCTAAAACTTAAAGTATAATAAAAAAAAAATTGTCAACGCCTTCTGCTCATAAGATGTGCATGAACATCTGACCCTCAGAGAATTAATTCCCAAAGAGGGGGCTACACACACTATTCACTCTGAGAATTATATAAATATTCCAACCTGACAGTTTTGTGTATGATGAAAGTAAGATTCAAGAGTCAAAATAATTTAGAGAAAAGCTAAGGTTGAAACACAGATTTCACACTTGAATCCAAAGTAACACACTCAAAACTTGATTGCATAATATTTTCTTCTAGATCATTATTTCTGTTATCTGATTTGTATCCTTATATACATATATTATGCATTACAACATTGCAATATATATAAACACATGTATATATTAGCTACTGTATATGTTGTGTATATACATTACAATATTACAAACTATTGTTTTAAAATTATTTCCTGAAAGTGGGCTTTTTTTTTTTTTTAATTCAGTGTGGCATCAAGAGACTTGATTTTTGGCTGGGCGCGGTGGCTCACGCCTCTAATCCCAGCACTTTGGGAGGCCGAGGAGGGTGGATCATGAGGTCAGGAGATCGAGACCATCCCAACAAAGTGAAACCCCGTCTCTACTAAAAATACAAAAAATTAGCCAGGCGTGGTGGCGGGCGCCTATAATCCCAGCTACTTGGGGGGCTGAGGCAGGAGAATGGTGTGAATCCATGAGGTGGAGTTTGCAGTGAGGCGAGATCAGGCCACTGCACTCCAGCCTGGGCGACAGAGGGAGACTCCATCAAAAAAAAAAAAAAAAAAAACTTGTTTTTATCCTTCTCCAAAGTTTTCTGTATTAACCATCTGTCTTTTGCTGTTGCGGACTGAAGATGTTATCAATGAAGAATAGTACTTTCACATAGTCTCCTTTAAGATAATAAGTTACGCATTTTAATATCAAAACTCAAAAGTGTGGAATGAAAGCCTACTTACAATTTTTCATCAATACATCTTCAGAAGAGTAGATCATTCTATAGGAATACTATCATGTTGAATTTTGACAAAATTTTTTGATTTTTAATTTATTCTTAATGTAATTTATTTTTTAAAATAAAAATCATTTAACTATATTTATTTAAAATAGTCTTTACAAATATCTATGTATGTCACGTGTGTACAAATAGAACATGGTGCTAGCAAAAAAGACACACTCTTATTTGGGAGTTACACTGTATGAGGCGCCAATAAATGGGAAAATAGAAGGACCTGGTGGAATGCATGTCCTTTTTTTTTTTTTTTTGGCTACAACTTTGTTTTGATCTAATATGATTACTTGTAGGTCACATGTGTTGATTTTCTACGCTTAAAAAAAATTTTAAAAGACTATTTCTTGCTCTGTCGCCCAGGCTGGAGTGCAGTGGCGCGATCTCGGCTCATTGCAAGCTCCGCCTCCTGGGTTCACTCCATTCTCCTGCCTCAGCCTCCCGAGTGCCTGGGACTACAGGTGCCCGCCACCAAGCCCGGCTAATTTTTTTGTATTTTTAGTAGAGACGGGGTTTCACCGTGTAAGCCAGGATGGTCTCCATCTCCTGACCTCGTGATCCGCCCGCCTCGGCCTCCCAAAGTGCTGGGATTACAGGCGTGAGCCACCGTGCCCGTTCTAAAAGACTAGTTCATAACAGGTAAGAGAGAAAATACAAAATGAGATATCCAAAAACAAGGTGTCAACTCTTGACAGTACATGGTAGTCTTTCATGGAATTTACCATACTGCCTTAATTCATAAGAGATAGTAACACAGTAGGTAATTATCCCCCAAATTCCAGGGAAATCAGTCCTGCAATGGAGTAAAGCTACTGATAGAGAATGGATAGTAAGTGTATGAATTATATAGCTCTACCTGTTACAGCTGTTTTTAACTCAATCTTTCACTTAATTTTTAGCGATACAAGAAGTAATAACTTTTTACATTATTTCAGGCACTAGGATAAGAGCTTTACATAAATTATCTCACTTAATTCTTAAAATAAGCCCATGGATAGCTACTATTTTCTTGATGATAGATAGCATCATTAAATTCCACTAGACTATATGTAAGCACCATCAGAGTAGAAATCATGTTCATTGTGTTCAATTCATATTCAGTGTTATGGTACTCAGCACACAGCAGATGCCAATATTTTTTAATAAATGCATAAACAAATACTTATTTTTAATGTAAAGCTTCTGAGCTGTCACTGACCAAATTACTCATTGATAGTTTCATAATGATAAAATGATGTAATTAGTTCTCTAGCCCCAGTCTGTTTGGCAGCTCCAAAGTTCAGCCTTATAGCTACAATTCTGAGGAATCAAACTTTGAAAATCAAAGCAAACTTTGCAACGTACTACATTCTCTTTCCCTTCTACATCAGGAAGAGTAAAAATGAGAGTAACCCTTCTTAGAGTTTCTGGGACCTTGTGGATTGCATTAATCTTGCTGAGCTCAGAAGGATGAATTAAATGCAACATGTCCACTTGGTTGAAGATATTATGCTAGGGGGATAAATTTGTGCCTGTAATAAAATTTCATTGTCCTGGAGAATAAAAATCATGTTAGTTTCCAGTGATCATGTAAAAATGATCTAAATATTCTTGTCCCCAACATACCCACTGAAAGGAGAAAGAGAGAGAGAGGAGGAGGGAAGAAAGGAAGGAAGGAAAGGAGGGAGGGAGGGAGGAAGGAAGGAAGGAAAGAAGGAAGGAAGGAAGGAAGGAAAAATGTTTTATCCTAGCAATTCTATCCAGAAGTTACCTGCAGCTTAAATGTACATTTTTATTTCACAACTGAATCTTTCTTTCTTTACCTTCTCACTACATTGCCTGTCTGGTTGAATTTATGACCACTGAACTGCATTTTGCTTTATTCTTCTAAAAGTGGTTTAAAAGTGTTCTGGAACTCTCCAAACAATAAAATCTAACAAGAGTAATGTCTTCTAAACAATAACTCATTTTTAAATGGTCAATAAATACAAACAAGGCAGGTCCCCAAAGTTCTCTTTGTAACTTACTAGTGAGAAGAAGGATTAAGAAGAAAAACCCATGTGGACCTGTTGCGTAGTGACAGTTACATGGATCCCTTCCAGGCCAGCACTGAACCCCAAGCCAGCTCACTGTAGGTCATTTAGCACAATGTAGTTGGAAAACAACACCTAGAAGCAATCCTGTCTTTTAGACCAGTTTATCTTCAGAAGTTCTAGCAGTCGGGATTGGAATGGAATGGGAGATTCTTTTAATTTTGAAGCTAATTTGGCTTCGCTGAAACCCAGTTACCAGATCCCATGGGACAGATGGTGAACATATAATTAGTCAACTCAATCAGAACAATTTAAAAGTAAAAGATAATGCCATTAATAATTATAATGAAGCAACTTGCTCAAAGAAGGGATCTATCAGGCAGACTGGGACCTATGTCAAACCTAAAAATGACGAATTTGGAGAGTTCTTACATATCTTTGGATCCTATATGAATAACACGGATCATATACTCTTAACACTTATTATCACACACAATAATAACATTCGCATAATCCACACCATTTTATGATCATACCAACATTTTTTGAAACCTTTCCAATAATTCCTGATGAGTATTACAGATATTTTTCATCTGTCTTTCTGCCTTTCTTTGATTTTTTGTAGTCTTTAAATTTACTCACTATTATAATATTGATTATATGTAATCAATATATTTTATATATGTTGTAAGACTATGAAGTATTGAAGTATTGAAGACAATTACTTCAGAAATTCAATTTTATTTTGTAAGAAAATAAAAATGTAATAAATTTAATTTTTAAAATATTAAACTGTATTTCTAAAAACTGAATTTAGATTTTGCTACTCATTTTCTGTCATGTGATGATCTTAAAAAGGAAAGTAAGTATTCCTATTCAAACACGCACACATAAATGCACATACAAACAAAAGCCTTATGTTATACACCATTATTGTTACCTCCTTGAGCCACAGATTTGTGACTATATTAAAGCTGCATTTTCCTGGAGATTGAAAACTATAAGTTCACAGCCTGAGGTAGAAAAGTGATTAAATAACCTTGAACCCAAAGGTAGTACCTGCCTCCCCAAAAGTTGTATCTTAGTGACTATATTCAGAATGTTCACATAACTTAAATGTACCGTTCATGGCCCAAAGAGTTTAAACAGATGATGAACATAAATCAGAATCAATAGGATGATGCAAAACAAATCCTAATTTCCCGTTGGATTGTGTTTTAGAGTTATTCTGATAATGGTTGCAACACCTTTTAATCGGGCTCTTTTCTCCTTTCCTGTCCTCCACTTCTACCCTCGCTGCTTGACTATGGCTCTGTTTTTGTCACTGCTCCTGGTCAAGTCCAAAGGTCTCATTCCTTACTTGATTCTTGTGGTTAAGGCTTGGGAGACCATTTAATTGCTCCATCTTCTCTCTTCCTATTCTGAAACTAACATGTGTCAGTGTCTATAAGGCCTCAGGAACAGGTTTATTTCTATCTTTTATGAAACCTACATAAAGTTAAATATGTACTGCAAATTGTGAGGAGCATAAGAGATGAGAGTTTATCCATAATTATGTTTAAATAAGTACTTACAGTAAGTATTTGAATGGGTAAAAAAATCTTATAATTTTGTGGGGTTGAAGCATTTCGCTCTATCTTTACTATAAATAGCTTTTCCTTGATCAAGGATATTAACTAATTTTGTATACAGTTTTCTATTTTCTAACTATACTTGAGTTTTAAATTAGATTATATTTGCTTTTTAGGTCATTTTAATATCAGGCAATATGGCACATATTTGTCTTATCTCATTTAATATTCACAACAATCCTATACAGTAACTACTGATTATCTTTGTTTTACAAATAAGGGAGCTCTAGGGAAACAGAGGACTAATAAGTGAAGGGCAATACCCAGGCAGTCCTTATTTTTCAACCTCCAAAATTCCCTACATATATGAATAATTGCATATTCACCTATAATTCTCTACTAACAGAAATATAAGATTCAACTTCTAGTATTATATGTTTAATGGGACCTTTTTTTTTTTTTTTTTTTTTTTTTTTTTTTTACAGGGCAACCATAATTTCTGGCTTACTTCAGGCTTGACTTTATACTTCTGATACCCCAAAATGCCATCTCATTTTATATTGAATAAGTTGGATTCAGTGAAGTCAGTGAATGTAAATTATTACAGTATTAATAAACCAGTCATTTTTGGTAAATTGCAGCTGTTTTTTCAAACTGTCTATAAATGCCATTTCCCATATTGGCAACAAGCAAAGCTGTTTTATTTTCATCTTGATGTCAAGGTGCAATGTGAGCTATAATGGTTCTTGTGAATGCTAGCAATTACTTAATATGCTTTAAATTCTATTTAACTTGATATTCCAAAATTTATTCTGACAAAGGTAAGGTCTGGAGTAAGAAAAAAACAAAAATAAAGCAGGATTTTAAGAGTTACAATAAATATAATCTTACAAACAAAATGTTTTAAGTTCATATAATAGTCATGACAAAAGACTGCATAAAGAAATCATAAAACACTCAAAAAGATTTCAACTCCCTTGCTGTATGTAACTTAAATTGCAGCATTAAAAATCTGTTTAATGTAATTAACAAGAGAGAGACCTATGGGGAAGGTAGTGATAATTTCTGACTCTTTTTTCTTCAGAGATTATACATGCATTAGCATTCATTTCAACTTGTCACTAAATGAAAACTTCATTCTCTCTTTGCTTTCCCAATCACAGATGGTATGAGGAAGAGAGAAAGAGAGGAAAATACTAGTAGATTATTCTTTGAATTATAATTTATTAAATTTCAGAAAGAGAAATCCAAACTAATTGAAATAAAAGAGGATGGGATTGTTTTTAAGGTGAAGACAGATCTCATAGAAATTAAAAAAAAATCTGAGCATTCTGACATTACAAAGGGAACAAATTTCATCACTGGGTACCACTGGGGAGCAGTTTATGAACCTGTGCACTAATATTGGACTATTAACATCAATCATTTATACCCAATGTGTCTTTTTTTATATCTCACTTCTGACTGACTACCTCTTCACATACTTTCTCATTCAACAGCCAGAGAAAGAACACCGTATTTTTTTGTTTTCTGACCAGATAATATATTGGAAATCCAGTGATGTCTAGCTGAACATACAAGATCACATAATACAGCTGGCCATGTCTAAGGGTTGTAAGGAGGGTAGAACATATTAAGTTAAAATAGGAATAATTGACATACCAATTCCTTCTCAAACATGTTTTTGTAGAATTTGTATTAGGACAGTTAATCTCTTCTTGATTATATTTCTTATCACAAGTCATGCAATTCACTTCCTTGAATTAGAATGAAAGAAAAGTGCAAAGACTTCTGTGTCTCTGTTTTAAATTATCTAGAGTTCAGTCTTTAAAATTCATTAACAGTTTTCTTAATCCTCCAACAATCATTGCTCCTCCTTTCTCTTTTAGAAATTCATGAAATGCTGGAGATGTTCATCTCCTTGAATTATCAATGATTCTACAAATGCTTTCTACAAATCATTATATATGTGCCTTCACCGGATATGGCTTAATGGTTTTTAGGCTCCTTTGGGTTAAGTGGGACCATTACATTTTTCTATTCTTATTTAGAAATCCTAAATTCTATTTTTTTTCTGTCTCTTACCATCACAAAACACTTTAGCATCTCAATCCTATTTCCCTGTGTTTTTTTGGTGTTTAACTTATTTCTCTCTAATTCTATGTGACTTGTACTTATTTCAAATGTGTATCCCATAAGCAATGATATTGATGATAACAATACACACGCTTTGAAATATTATTTCATTCTGATTTAGGGGTATTATCCTGGAAAATAACAAAAACTAATACTTTAGGAATAAAAAACGCATTTTCTTTAAAATATATGCTTTAAGGCGAAAATTATTGAACACAAATTGGAGAAGTTCATCTAATTTGCCAGAAGAGTGAGGTAATCCAAAAGACTTAGATGGTAGTTAAAGAAAAAAAAAGAAAAGAATAAAACACAGCATTACCCATTGTGCTATCCATTCCAGTAAATTTTATCCAGTTTGTCTAACACAATCAGAGGTAGAGCTCTCAGTCAACCTGGAACAATGGGGCTTTTGCATGTCCATGACTTGTCACCATAAGAATCAACTAGGAAAATGATAGATACATTTAACATGGAGACATCCAGGCCATCATCTCAGAGATCCTGATTCAGTAAGAATTTCTAGTTTTTTTTTTTTTTTTTTTTTGAGACGGAATCTCGCTCTGTCGCCCAGGCTGGAGGGCAGTGGCGCTATCTCGGCTCACTGCAAGCTCTGCCTCCTGGGTTCATGCCATTCTCCTGCCTCAGCCTCCCGAGTAGCTGGGACCACAGGCACCTGCCACCACGCCCAGCTAATTTTTTGTATTTTTAGTAGAGAAGGGGTTTCACCGTGTTAGCCAGGATGGTCTCGATCTCCTGACCTCATGATCCGCCCACCTCCGCCTCCCAAAGTGCTGGGATTACAGGCGTGAGCCACCGTGCCTGGCCAGGAACTTGTACTTTTAAACAATGCTCCAGTGTTTTAGAAATTACTGAGCCTATGCAATTATGGTTGACATTTAGATTAAAAGAGGCCTGGTAACTAATACAGATTCCAAAACTTACTAGTTGTCTGACCATGGGGAAAATAACATACTTAACCATTTAAAGCCTCAATTTCATCATCTATAAAGTTGGTATTATAATAATAATTATACTCAGTGCATAGGGCTACTGTGGATATTGAGATAATGCATGTAAAATAGTTAATCTCAGGGCTTGTACATATGTTTCCTAAAACATAATAGTAAATCAATGTTAATAGTATAATCTTCTTCATCATCAACAATAACTAGTTCATTAGCTTTGTTTGTTTGGACAAATTACAGAAGTGTTCTGAGTCTCAGTTTTTTTAACCTATAAATGATCACAAAGAATCTACTTCACATAGCCATGGGTCAAATATATAAAATAGTAAATGACTTAAAGCACCTAACATATTACCTGTATAAAATTGGTGTTCAGAATTGTAATAAGCATTAATTTTAATTTCACTGGATGAAAATTATTATTCTACTAAAGCCTGAGAGACTGGTAATTCATTAAAATCAGTTACTAAGAGAGAGGAGTGTAGCTCTTCTAGGCATTATTTTATAATAACATAGGCACACATAGGTGCTACCAGTTCTCTTCTCATCCCCTACCATTACTGAATGCACATATCTGTCCAAAATTCATATGGTAAAAACTAATCACCAAGGAATTGGTATTAGAAGGTGGGGCTTTTTGGAAGGTGATTAGGTTATGAGGGGTCTATTCACATGAATGGGATTAATGACTTTATAGATAAGGTGTAAGGGAGCTTCTTCCTCCTTTTTCTCTTTTCCCCTTCCATCCCTTCTGCCACGTGAGGACACAATGTTCAGGTGCCATCTATGAGACAAAAAGTGAGGCAGGATAGGTAGCCAAGGAAGTAACCATGTCCTCAGGATGCAACAACTGTGGCGACTGCACTAACACAATACGCCCCATCATATGCATTGTCATCACGTTCATTCAAGCAAAGTATCTCCAGTAGGAAAATTCCCCTGTAGAGGACATGTGCATTTTGATTTTACCTGTCCTTAGACTGACCCTTTGCTCATTGTAATAGTAAAAAACACACTATTTGTGGACATCTAAGGTGGTAATGAGATATCCAAGGTATGAACAAGCATGTACAGCTACTATGCATGTGCACCCAAAGAACCAATCAAAACATGGTTCCTAGTAACACCTGCTCCCACCCCCTTATGAATAATCATGTAAGACTCCCATAAAGGGAGTCTCCCGAGTGCCAGTCTTTGTTGTCTCATCCATAGAGCAACCTGCCCTGAATCTTCTCTCAAGGTATAATCTCTATACTGTCTAGTCTTCACCTAACTTTCAGAATATTCTTTCTCCTTTGCAATAAATTTATCTAAGCTTCATTTTCTTTGCTGCATGTCTCTTGTTTAAAGTATTTTAAACTGAGAAGACAAGAATCAAGATTTCACAACAGCTGTCAACAAGAGCAGGCCCTCATGAGACTTCACATCTAATGCCACCATGATTTTGGGCTTCCCAGGCTCCAGAACTATGAGAAAATAAATTTCTATTGTTTATAAATTACAAATTATATCAAATGTATAAATAATTTCTATTGATTACAAATTATTTTGTTACAGCAGCACTAACGAACTAAATAATTACCAAGCAGGGGGAAAAATATCTCTTACTTTCCCATAGCTCTTAATTTCCTCTAAAACATTGACTGCTAAGTAAGATTGCCAAGTTCACAAATAAAAACCTAAGTCACTTAATAAAATTTGAATTTCAGATTAACAAAAGATACATTTTTAGTATCTTATGATTAATAGGCCTCATGCATATTTTACATAGGTATATCCCACACAGTATTTGGGAAATATGTGTAGTAAAAAAGTATTCATTGCTTATCTAAAATTCAGATATTTCTGAATATCCTGCTTTGTTTTGTTTTTTGGCAATCTTGCTCTTAAGTAAAATATTAGACATTTATCTTAAACTGATTTTTTACTTGTATAAAAATGTTCATGAAAGTTGAACCCACAGGCTAGGTAATTCCCTCTCCCATGAAGATACACAGTTGAGCCTGACTGTAGGTAGCCTCAGAATGCATTTTCTGACTCTTGATCACAAAGATTCAGAAACTTGGGCAGTAAATGATTATCTATTTGACTAACCTATAATTTTCCTAAGTTGGCTAGACAATGTCAGTTATTTTCATTTCATTTCTGCATACTCTTTTTTCTCCTTAAGCTTTTCAGAATTTTTGCCTTCTTCAGAAAGTAGGAGATATCCATAATGTGTTTCTTATTGCTACTTTGCTGAGTGTCCCTGGGGACCCATCTGTCTGAAAAAGCTCTCCTGTCAGCAGTAGGGTGTCAAGGGTGACTGCCAACCTGAGAAAGGCATCGGCACTATTCTTGACATGGTGCTTTCTCTTATTTCTCAACTTTTATGTCAAAACCAATTTGAAAATAGCAAACTAAGTTTTATAAGTAACACATAATAAAATCTTGCCTGGGACTGATAAAGAGAAAAAATTTCACATTTATACATTGCAAGATCAATGGATGTAAGATCTATATCAAAAGTTGGGCTAAACAACAACAAACCAAACTATTAGTATAGTGTATTATGCAGGATCATGGGACTGGAAGGGCCACCACTCACCACCGCCCATAGCGACCCACTAGCAAAAATTTTGCCTCCTGTTCCCACGACATTATGGTCTGTTGGCCTAGAGGTCTTAGTTCCAGAGGGAGGAATGCTGCCATTAGGAGACAGAACAATTATTCGGGTAAACTGCAATTTAAGATTGCCACCTGGCCACTTTGGGCTCCTCCTACCTCTAAATCAACAAGCTAAGAAGGGCAGGATTACAAATGGCCCAGCCCCTTCAGGAATGAAGTCTGGGTCGCTACACTAGGTAAAAATCATGACCCACTGAGGTGCTTGCTGAGGGTAAAGGGAATATGAAATGGGTAGGAGAAGAAGGTATTCATCAGTTCCAGCTATCACCACATGACCAGATGCAGAAATGAGGACAGTAAGGAGGAAATGAATATTTCCTCTTTATTTTGTTAAGAACATGTTTGTGCATGGATATACTAAGAAAATATCTTCATTTTATTTCCTTTATTTTTGTGTTATCATGAGACATAAGATTTATTGACTTCACATTAGCAGTTAAGTGTTGTTCACTTTATGTAATAGTAACAACATTTAGGTTAAGGATTGGTGTGCTTACAGTTGTATGAAGGATAGATGTATTTTATTAGGTGGAATTATGACCTTATTGTCTTTCTTTTTTTGGAGATTGTCTATGACTTCAGGATACGTGTGTGTGTTCAAGTTGACAACAGGTGGACTTGTGGGGGTTAAGTGTCAACTTGGTTGGATTGAAGGATGCAAAGTATTGTTTCTCGATATACTTGAGTGTTGCCAGAAGAAACTGACATTTGAGTCAGTGGATTGGGAGAGGAAGACCCACCCTTGGGAAGAATCACCCATAATGTGGATGGGCATCAATCCATCAGCTGCCAGCGTGGCTGGAGAAAGCAGGTAGCAGAAGGTGGAAGAAGCTGACTTGGTGACTCTTCTGGCCTTCATCTTTCTCCCATGCTGAATGCTTCCTGCCAGTGAACGTCAGAGTCCGAGTTCTTCAGCTTTTGGACTCTTGGGCTTATATCAGTGGTTTTCCAGGGGCTCTCAGGCCTTTGGCCACAGACTGAAGGCTGCACTGTCTGCTTCCCTACTTTTGATGTTTGGAGACTGGTTTCCTTGCTCCTCAACTTGCAGATGGCCTATTGTGGGACTTCACCTTGTGATTGTGTGAGTGAATTCTCCTTAATAAACTCCCTTTCCTATATACATATATCCTATTAGTTCTGTCCTTCTAGAGAGCCTTAACTAATACAATGGGCTAGTTGCGAAATAGGAGATTCTTGTTGTATTCCATACTGTACTAAGGGATTCTGGCAAATAAGGAGGGTTTAAAATGCATGTCCCTTCTTTATAATTATATGGCAAAATATCCACTGAGAAATATAAATATTTAAAAAATAATGATATACTTCATACTAATCTAATTTTATTTTAAATATTCCATGGTATAGTTTCAAAAAAACTTACATGAATTTGTTTAAAATCACCACTTTGTAGTCTGTGTAGCCAAATAACATCAAATAAGCTGAGAGTAAACCATTCTGCAGTGATTGGGAGCACAGTGTTGAAAATCTAGGGGCATGCTCACTTTCTTATTAGAGTCTCACAGCTCTGAGATGGTGCAGTGATTTGTCTCCTACAGGCTTTTATTGAACCTTTGTTCACTTCCCTTCTAGTCTGTATCATACAGTACAGATATGGTTGATTGACCAAGCTGTAAGCCTCTGGAAGGCAAAATGCATCTCTAAATAAGAATGGTAAAAGTAGCGCTGCTATTGACTGCTTTTGTGATGTACACTACTGAGTTCTTTCTAAATACCGTTTTCTTTAAATCATCATCACAGTATTATAAGTTAGATATAATTATCCCAGTTTCAGCAGTTTGTCCAGGGTGATCTAGATACTATATATTTTGAATTCAAATTCAAATTGTAGTATACATTCAAAGCTTCTAATAATATAAAGTCTTGTGGGTCACATTACCTTTCTAATCAGGATGTGCCATAGTGAATAACGTAAAATATGTGCACAGTGAAATATTACTTTAAAAAATAACTAATGCCAAAGTTATATACTCATAACCCTGATTTTACTGCCGCTTATTCCTTTTTAATTATTTGATACTGGCCGTTTCTATTTTCTCAGAAAAATAAGCAAGGCATTCCATTTCAATACATAGTACACATTGTAAAATTTTCTAATAATCTGAATAGAAGTAACAAAAATTATGTACAGAAGATCTATAGTTGTTAGAATAAATGGAATATTTACATAAAGAGGGAATGGAATAGTTTTTTCATTCAGGCTGCAAGGATTTAAACTTTTCCAGAACTCCAAAAATTATCATGTTTATAAAGAAATAATATTTTTGGACAGCTATTTACTGCATGTCCTCAAGGCAGAATCATTATTATACTTACACCACACAATAAATATATATGTGTGGATACATATATAAAATCTACACACACACACACACACACACACACAGAGAGAGAGAGAGAGACATGATTATTAAATATGCATGAGGAAATCAGAGTGAAGAAAAAATAGCAGAGGAAATGCAATTATAAAATTATAGAATAAGCTTTAAAACATGGATGTGGTATGCAACTAAGATGTATTTGGGATTTGACACATACTAGATAATGAAGATAAAGTTATACTTTTAAAAAAGTATAATATCTGTACAGCTAGGCTCCTATTTTTTAAATGAAAAAATATGTCAAATTTCAGTGTTCCATTTCCTACAAGACATAAATAAATAAATGAGTCCTCAAGTACAGTGCATGCTAAGCCTGATTGAATTATTTTATTCTTATTCTTACATCTTCTTATGTTTCTAATTTATTACATGGCTTCAATGTCAGAGAAAGAGGTAAAATGATTCAATATGATGACTTTTGTGAATAATAATTTCTAAGGCACCACGTTCAACTTTCAGTGATTTGAAAAAACATATGCATTGAAGTGTTCCAAAAACATTATTAGTGAAACTTAAGGAAAGATTGGAAATAACATTACTCTTACATTAAGCTGTCTATTATGTAATTTATTCCTGAGTTTTTCCTATTGGCATTTGCTTGCTAGCATTGAAATTCTTGTCAATCATCAGTAAGAACTTTTTTTTCCACGTAAGAAAGACCAATGTCTAAAATAAAACATTATGAAAGAACAAAAATACACCCTTTAATGATTCCTTATGATTATCCTGATCATTTAGTCTTAAGTTTTTCTTAATTTATTTTAAATCTTTGTTTTAGAAGAGGAGATTTTTACTCAAAATAATTGTGCTTTCCCTTGGTAGTTTTTATTTTAAAAGTAGTAATTTATCTAATTGTTAAGTTGTGTGTTCTAATTCCTAAAGACACTGTCATATTTTTCAAGGTTTTACTTCTGAATAACTTTTACTTAAATATTAGCTGGTATTCATACATATGATATTGCTTGACATTCCTGCCCAGCTTTATTAAAAATTACTATAATATTGCTTCTGAGGAACTTAGATATAATTTCCAATAGCCCTTCCACAATAGAACACCACCAAAAGGGAAAGTCTATGTCCTTCATTCTGATGACTCACTATCAGCCAGCAGTATTCAATTTCCAGAAAACTCTGACCCTTACTTCACTCAGTTTGGAGTTATCATCATCTTACAGAGAAAAAAAAATCCATCCATTTTTAAATGGAAGTACATTTTCTCATTTAGACATCCTCCCAAAAGGCATAAAAAGTAATTTTCTACTCTTGAAACTTCTGTTCTTAACATTTTATTTTGTCTGATCTTATGAAACATGATACAAGTAGATTTCACTAGGGTTGTATGGAATAGAAAGTGGAGAGAACAATTAGACTGCTCTTTCATTTAATAAGCACCAAACTGAAACTAACATCACATTCAAAATAATTCTTAAAAGAATAAGAGATTTCACCATAGTGAATACAATTTTATGAATACAATGCATTTCAATAAGCATTTATTGTAATAAAATATGTACTATTTAGTTTACAAGGAAACTTGAAGCATATTTGATTTTCACAGAAACATTATATAACCGAAATGCAAATACATTATTATCTCTGCTTTAGAAATCAGAAAAGTAAAATTCAGAGATATTAATTTCTGAATCGGTTCTAGGACAAATAGCTGGTTCTAGGCCAAATAGCCAATTGGAGTAGAGTCATGACCATATGGAAGGCATTAATGTATCCAACTCTGGTGCTTCTCCCAGTATTCTATTCTCTGCCACCCTATACAAGACATGTGCAGCAGCCTATAGAAAAATATATAGCTAAAATATGATCCATGACCTTGAGGAGCTTACATTCTATAGAGGTAAAAAATAAGTAGTCCAAGAGTTAGAATTTAGGGAAAATTGGATAAAAAATTATTTATTTTGCTTACTTGCTTACTTACTGGTTATTGTCTCTATTCAGCTACTGGAATATAAATTCCATAAGGGCAGGGATCTTTATCTGTTTTCTTTTTTCTTTTCTTTAAGGCTGTATCCACAAAACCTAAAGCAATGCCTGGTAGTCATTCAACAAGCAGTTTTCAATGAATGAATAAGAGTGAAAATGTTATTGAGGAGATGAGGAAGCATTAAAGTAGGATAATATTTTCCCAGGAGAACTTATGGCCAACTTTACATCTGGAACCTGGTTACATCTATAACCTTACCTCCCATCACACTCCTGCCTCTTCACTGTTTTAGCGCCTTTGGAGTCCATTGACCAACCAATTGAAAGTAACTAAGCTATCTCTCCAACACATCCTAACCCTTGCCACTACCTGTTAATTGATTAATAATTATTATTTTGTATTGTTTATTCTGGTTGTTGTTCCCTCATATCTAAGGAATAATCTCAATGACAGCAGAGATCCTGCTTTTCTAACCTAACACTTTATCTCCGGGGCTTAGAAAACCAAGTTATATAAGAGTTTGATATTCGATGACTGAAGAAATGAATATAGAGGCAGGGTGAGAAATTGAAGATTAAGTGAGTAGGACATTAATAATTAATCAGATCAATAAAGTTCTTTTTGGAAATTCAATCTGAGAAATATTGAGAAAGTCTAATTGTTAGGAAACTGGCACAAAAAGGGAACAGTTTTGTTTTGGAGACCATCCTAAGGAACAATGAACGGCACCTACTGAAACAGAAAGATAAGTCTTATCTCTAGAGTTTTCTGGGCCCTAAATGACTTTCTAGGTCTAGTTTCCATGAAGTCCAACGAGATAATTGCTCCTGTTTCATCTCTGGAATTGTGAATTTGTATTCTCTAATGTGATGTCTGTTTTTACATCATACCTTTATAACTTAGTGTAGTCTGAATAAAATCTGTTACAAACATAAGAGCACAATGCAAAGATCAATCAGATCTCTTCAGGTCCCTCTCAAAACAGATATTTTATTTGCTTATTAGTGGGCTATTTTTCTGTCTTACTTATTTTAAATAATTCAAAAGCAGAGTCCACTTTTCACATCATTTTATCTACGTAGACCATGTTCAGTCAGGGAAGATGATTAGAAACATCACTTTTCTATCTTCTACCAGCCTCATTGGTCTTAGGAGTTTCTAAAAATAGGAAGATCTCAGGGAGCATTGCTATCCATCAATGTATAATTAGAAGGACACTGAAAGAATTACCTAATCAACCATACTTCAATGATATACCCTCCCCTGTGATTCCTTAAATGTCTATTTTTGAAAGGCCCTCTACCTAGAAGCATACTTAAGTTATTAAACTATAGTTGTCAATCTGTGAAATTTTCAATACCAGAAGTTGTAATAATAAAAAAGTAGAGTATTATCGAGAAGGATGCATAAGAAGAGAAACTGGCCTAAAAATAAGTGTTATGTTTTTTAAAAACATAAATGTTAGCACTTTTATTTCCTTTCTGCAGCAAACTTGCTGCCACTGTTTTACATTCTATTTGAATACTATTTCACTTGTTGCTTTTTTTTGTCTCATCCGCAGAAATGTTTTATCATATGTTTGAATGATTGATCAATAAATAGAAAGGTTATACACGTATACCTCCCAAAGAATAATGGTCTCCTAGTTGTCTTTCAAGTACTTGTCAAGCTGCTTGTTGTTTTGTCACAACCTGCTTTCCCTTTTCCAGCAAAAAATGAGAGGAAAAAAATGTAGAACAGAAAAAATTCCAGAGACTATTAGAGTGATCATCTCATTTTCCAGATGTAAAAAACTAAAATCTTGAGAGATGACACGACTTCATAAAGATCACCATGAGAGTCCCTGGCCTATGTTAAATCAACCAGCCATTTGTGAGAGTAAGAAATCCAGGCAACCAAAACCTTATAATCTTTGTGAAAGGTATTATAGTGCCATATTTGCTGTGGGGCCTGTAGTAAATATTTATTAATTTCAATTAGCACAATGTGTGAGGGGTACACGTTCCATTCTAAGTGTCGTTTCACTTAATAACAACATTCATGGTGACCTTTGTCTCATTGTGTGAATTATGCCAAGACTTTATACATGTGTTCTTGAAAAATTTTTGTTAGTTTTATATGTCCTAGTTTCCAGCCCTTTCCAAGTAAATTTACAAGTAAAACAAGATACTGATTATACACTTGGCCAATATGGAAAATAGTGCGGTTCTGTGATTACATTTTTTTAAACATCTGTACTATGTATGTTCTTTGGAGCCAATCCATTTTATCAGTTAATTACATAAGCAGGACATTTTTTGTAACATATTATGCACTTCTTAGAATGGGATGGCTTCTTGAAAGCCATTCTGGTCTATCATATAATTAAGTAATTAAGCTTGATGCTCAGTAAAGAAAATACCCTTTGAATAATTAGTGAAAAAGAGGGACCATAAGCAGTGTGCAATATGTTTTCTTTCACAAACTTGTTACTGAAAATATAATGTATCATGGTAATACACATCCTCGATTACCATAATATGAAAATTATGGAACAGTATTTTTTACTATAATGAAAACATCAAGAACAATTTACTCACATATAAATATAATTTCCACATAGTAAAATCTAGACTCATTTGATTGCTAAGCAAAGAAAGGTGAGTTGTTATTAGGATAGTATAAAAATATGCTTATATTTTAAAAAGAAACTAAACAAAGGGTAAAATTTACTCAGAAACAGATTACAATCTTGATGTTACCTTGTTTTCTTTCTAGGCCTCATTTTAAGTTTATTTTAAATAACAAATTTATTTTAGGCGCAACAAATAGATTAGATATATTTTAAGACTTTGTTCAAAAATTGTATCATTTTAAAATAAGTGAGTTTACAAGAAAATGAAGAAAATAAATAATGTAAAATAGTTATAAAGAATATCACAATTTTGTTTGAGCCTCAATTAGAATTAATGTTACAAATTATTACAACACAGAACAGAGAGCAGATTCGTTTCTAAATATTAAGTTAAGTAAATTCCTAGATCATTTAATATCCCTTCAGTGGGAACCAATGATCCATTTTTGTAGCAGCACTTAGAAGAGACAAAGCTGCTGGCCACCCAGGGGCAAGTGGCCTGGGACCTGAGCAGATCAATACTTGAGCTATAAACACATGCTTGGCATTCTAAAGATGGGACACACAGCTTGGGGAAATCATCGATACAATATGATGATTTCAGTAAAAGTCATGGGATACAGGAGAAGTTGATTAAATTATTGCTGGAGCTTAGCAGAGGCTTCAAGTAAGTGAAGAATGACTAAGAGGGTTCCAGGCAGGAAAAAAAAAAAATTGGAAAGGACATTGTAACAAGAAGGACAACACTTGTAAACACTCAGAACCATGATTAAAGCATTTTTATGATCAGGGAAATGCAAGTAATTTTATATTGCAGATATATTGAAGGGAACTTGGAATTGAAGTTACCTGTGGCAGGAAATGAGGCAAGAATTCAAGCAGAATCTAAATCTTTGAAGACCTTTGTGTCTTACTAAGCAATGTGAACATTCTTCTCTACTTAATGTCAAGCTCTTAAATGGTTTTAAGCAGGAGATTTGAATGACCAGAAAGATAATATGAAAGTTCATTATAGCAGATAAAAAGGGGAACTGATTGGAAAAGGAAGAGGGCAGATGTACAAGACCTAAGTGCCAAAAAAATAAGTTAATTAAAAGAAACACTTAAGGCCTGGTGCTGTGGCTCAAGCCTGTAATCCCAGCACTTTGGGAGGCTGAGGTGGGTGGATCACCTGAGGTCGGGAGTTCTGGACCAGCCTGGCCAACATGATGAAACCCCTTCTCTATTAAAAATACAAAAATTAGCTGGGTGTGGTGGCGCACACCTGTAATCCCAGTACTCTAGAGGCTGAGACAGGAGAATCGCTTGAACCCTGTAGGCAGTGGTTGCAGTGAGCTGAGATCACTCCACTGCACCCTAGTTGGGGGGACAGAGTGAGACTCTGTCTCAAAAAAGAAAAAAAAAAGAAAAGAAGAAAGAAACACTTTAGACAAATTAAATTTAGCAGAGTTTACTTGACCAAGAAAAAATTCATAAATTGGGCAGCACCCTAAATAGATGAAGTTTCAGAGTTCCACCCAGCAATGTGAGCACATAGTATTTATAGACAGAAAAACAAAGTGACATACAGAAATACCTTAATTGATTGCAGTTCAGTGTTTGTCTTATTTGGGCGTGTTTGAACAGTTTGCAGCCTGTAATTGACTGAAAGCTCAGTTGCTATGATTTGTTGAGACTTGGTTACTTATTATCAGAACATATTCTCAAGTATGGTTACAATTTGTTTGCATGTTAAGTTATAGTTTGCTATATTCCAAAGCAGATTTAGGCCAAACATATTTTAATTTAACAATTCAGAAGAGAAGGTCTAAACTGAAAAAAGTAGTAGTGGAAATTAGAGAGTAACTTCACCATTGCTAGGACTTGGGCAGATGAAATAAAAGAGAAGGAGTGTGGTGGTCAGCTTCCAAGATGGCCTCCAGTGATTCCCAGTCTCCCGGATTTTATAGCTTTGTATAGTTTCCTCTAATGTTGGACCAGATCTGTTCTCTGTGACAAATAGAATACAGAGGAATTGATGGTATGTCACTTTTGAGATTAAGTATAAAAGATATTGCATCTTTCTTTTGCGGCATACAATCTCTCTCTTTTGGATCATTTTCTCTGGGAGAAACTAGCTATATGTGCTGAGAAGCCCCATGGAGAGGCCCATGCCAACAATATTATGCATAAGCCATCTTGGGCACAGCTTCTCCAACCTCATTCAAGCAATCAGATGGCTGAGGTCTCAGCTAATAGTTCTACTGCAACTTCATGAAGGACCCTGAGGCAGCACCACACAGCTCTAGAATATTATTTACTATATTTTAGTCTTCCAAGCTTTGAAGTATTTTTTAATTCAGTAGAACAACTAATATAAAGGGGAATAAAAAATGACGCCCAGGCCAGGTGCAGTGGTTCAAGCCTGTAATCCCAGCACTTTGGGAGGCCAATGCGGGCGGATCAAGAGGTCAAGAGTTTGAGACCAACCTGAACAATATGGAACCCTGTCTCTAATAAAAATACAAAAAAATTAGTCGGGCATGGTGGCATGGGCCTGTAGTCCCAGCTACTCAGGAGGCTGAGGCAGGAGAATCACTTGAACCCGGGAGGCGGAGGTTGCAGTGAGCCGAGATCATGCCATTGCACTCCAGCCTGGAATTAAAAACAAAACAAAACAAAACAAAACAAAAAAACAAAAGTAAGAAAAAGAAAAAAGAAAAAGAATGCTCAATTTTCTATTTTTTGGCAACTAAGAAGATAATGGCGCCATGAGGAAGTATACTTTAGAAAAGTTGGATGAACCATGGTCAAAGGCAGAAAAGTTGTCAGTTGAGAGATGTCTGTTGGTAGTTTCTCAATGGACAAGTAGAAAATAGACCACAAATAATAATATCAACTAAATATAATGATTTAGGTCAATGATAAGCAAGAAAGTGTGTTTGAGAAATTACTAAATTTACCCTAATGTAGATAGCTTAATAGAAGAACTGCAATCCAATTGCTACTGAATATATTTTGAATATGATAAATCTGTAGCATCTCGCAACTATTGGCTGAATAATGCCTAATCTCATTGGCCTTAACTTACTTCCCCAGCATTACCTCCAACTAACAATTCATGCACACCCTATATTTTATTAAATGTATCTTGCTATTATCACACTCTCTGACATAAATTCTCAATCTCCGTGTTTTTTTCATATTGGGTTTCCTGATAACAACCAGTTTTGCTGATCAAATTCTTTCTCTGTATTCCCAGTTCAAAAGTCATGTTCTTTGTTAAAACTTTCCTCAATACTTCCAAGAGAATTCACTGTCTCTCCTTCAAACTGTCAAATTCAACATATGCCACAGGGATATTATATGCTACAATTGGAGTTACATAATAGTTACACTTATTTGTGCCTATCTCCAAATGGAATGTAGGCTTTTGGGGTCATGGAATATTCATTTATTTTAAAACACTACAGAACCCAAGAGGATGTCTTGCATGCTCTAGATCTTATGCCTCCTAAATGAATAAATACATTACATGCATTGGCTACACAAATATATGTCAGCTCACTTCAAAGTGGTGAGTTATTCCGGTAATAGAATTTCACTATAGAGAGGTTGTATCATACAGTTAATGTATTTTCTTGATTCTATAATTGCATTTAATCATATCTAACTTTCTTTAAATGTAGATGATTGTTACTGATAATATCAAGTAAGTCAGCAGCTCTAAGACAAAGGAATACATTTTGATGCATTTATTATTTCCAGCATATGTGCAACATATTCAAAGAAGTTGTTCATGATTTTCACATCAGCTGAATTATTTATCTTGGCAAACCCCTGAAATATGGGTATTCACTAAAGTGTGGATTCTTAAATGTTATTTAAATGTCCTGAAAAATGTCATCCTGTGTTTCAGCCCTGTAGAAATATTATATCATTTATGAGGATGATTTGTTGTCACATTCATACAAAATAACTAAAGAAATTGCCAAATATCTCACAGTATATCTTGGCAATTTAATGTAGTGGTCAGGCTGGCATGATGAGCTTATAAAACTTGCAGGGCTACTACATACATGCCAACCATCTGGGCTACTACATACATGCCAAATATCTGTTAATAACTTCTGACACACTTTCAGGTAAATTTATTTAAATTATAGCATCCTCCAGCCTCTGTCACAGACTAAGTAGGAAATAAAGGTAGAACCTCAAGAATCTTCACTATGCTAAAAAAGTGTATCACCAAACCTAAAGGAGTTTATGGAATCAGATTACAAATAGAGCCACTGTTTTGCACAAACACAGAAAGTACCTTTCACATAATATAAAGATTGAATGGCATATTTTGAAGGTATACAAAGAAGGAGATAACAAGCCCAATTTTGGAACATAGTGTTTTAACCTGATGTTATGCAAACCATTTGATTGCCAAAAAATTCATGAAGAAAGTGTAACAACCATTAATTCTATTCTGATCTTCCATAAGATAGTAGTAATTATATAAAAGTGTACTCTCTTGATAGTACTTTTTCACGTGTGAATGTTTACACTGTATTTTGTTATTTTTTAAATTTACGTCCCTCAGTTTGTTTTCCTATGAATCACACAGCTAAAATAGCAAAATGTTAAAGTTAGAATATATGGTACCTCTGATCCAAGAAAGAGTGTTCTATCAATTTAACTTAGCTTCTTTTCTGCTTATTTAATTAAAAGCCTTTGCAAGGTGCTACAGTTTTTCATTTGAGGAGAGATGGCAGTTAAAGGACTTCATTGTGTTTGTTTGTTCTGTTTTCAGAGAGTCAAGTGAAGACAGAGCATAAAAATATTCATGTAATTAGAATGTGTATAACTCATAGACTTGAGAAATACATATTTTCTCTTTATTCCATTTTGTTTCATTGTGTATGTGTGTGTGTGTGCACATGGAGAAAGACAGAGAGAAACAATAGGCTGTTTTTCTAAAATACATATATATAACTGAAGAGGGCATATGTTATTTTGACAAAACTGACTTCAGTAGAGATGTTGTTCATAAATTTGAGTGAAAATGAATATGGAGTGAATCAGGACCTATGCTCTTTTCTTTTTATTGATGTCAAAAATAAAATTCCTAATTTTTAAATGATTTAATTTTACCATAGTAAAGCTTGAAAATTATGGTTAAATTTCTTCATCTGCTGGAATTTTATCCTTTCTTTGCATAGGCTTATGTACAGTTAGAGATATTGAATTAATGCATCTGATATTTCTTTATATATTTCCTGGGATTTGGGATTTGAAGAGTTTCATCTTTTTATTAGTCTTGAAGTTGGTTGTTTTATTTACTGTTAAGGCACTGTGAATCTTTAGTAAAATATTATTTGTTTTTGAAAGAAAATGTTCATTTTATATTTGTCTTCAGTAATTCAGTAATTATTCCATATATATGAATTGCATTTACTATGCTCTTTTTCTACTTGTAATATTTGAGCTTCATTTTCCCTTTCTGAACTTCTCTATAAAAACCATATCATTACGTATCTTTATTGTACAACCTCATATTCTTTGTTTTCATATAAAGTATTGCTAGATATATAAAAGATAGATAGTTTTTACAGCATTTTTAAAGAAACATCATTCAATATTAATTTTAATTGCTTAAAATTCTTCTGGACAATTAAAATATTATTTATTGACCCATCACTTTCTGAAGGTTTATTCTTCAACTCAAAATTGAGTACAATTGGATTATGATCTGATAAATCTGTTGTAAGAATATTACATTTTTCTGTCTTGAAGATTCTCCCCGGGCAGTAAACAATAATCAATTCCAGTGTGTCATTTATTTATTACAGGGAATATGTAAAGCCTTTTTCATTAAGATGTGTTCAATCCTTGTGGTTCAAGTTGCAATATAAAATTATATTTTCGTTGATTATAAGTTGATATGTGTTTCATTATGATATATCAATCTTCATAAATGACTAATGCACGAAAACAAATTTAAATTTGCAAAGTTACTATCAAGTTTTTATTTTCTTTAAGAGAATCTGAACATGTAATTATTTTCCCGTTTCACTTGATAAATGGCCTAAGTCAAAATAAATGCTTTAATAATTTCAAATATATAATATATACTGGAGTCATTATTCATAGTTGAATATATTTTTACTTCTGATAAACTTCTGGGCTTCTCAGAGTGACTAAAAGCAGTAAAAATTTTTGTTTACAGGATTGGAGAAAAACACATACTAACAACCCTAATTATAAATAGGTATCATAAAGAATGAGCTGTTTGCATAAGACCCAACAAAGAAAGATGGACTGCATGCCAGCTAATAATTTGATGTCATTTCTTATGTATTTGTCCATCCTATATTTCTTCATGAGCATTGCATGAGGAAAGAGAAAAGAAGAAGGGCTACTGGTAGTAGAACATTTTCTTTTCTTTACTGAGCTTGCTATAAACTGATCTGTGTCCTCCCCAATTTCATATGTGGATTTCGTAATCCCCAGTGTGACTGTATTCAGCAATAGGGCCCCTAAGGAAGTAACTAAGTTGAAATGAAGTCATAAGGGTAGGGCAGAGCCCTCGTCCTGAAGGATTAGTGTCCTTATAAGAAGAGACACGAGAGAGCTCTCTCTTGCCTCTCTCGGGTCTCTGTCTCTCTTTCTTTCTTTGTGTCTTTGTGTCTTTGTGATGACACAGCAAGAAGGTCCCAAATGCAAGTCAGGAAGAGAGGTCTCAACAGAACCCAATGGTGCTAGTGCCCTGATCTTGGACACTCAGTTTCTCCAGAACTGAGAAAACAAATTTCTGTTGTTTAAGCAACCCAGTCTATGATGCTTTGTTATGAAAGCCCAAGCTGATTAATAAAGGCCTTGAACAATTAGGTTCCTGCAAATTTATTAATACAATGGACTACATTTACCTTCTTCAGAAAGGTAGATCTAGAGCATTACTTGAGAATGTTGTATAACCCCAAGGGATCCCTTATTGTATGTCTTCCAACAATATACTGTATTTTCCCTGTATTTGGTTTTCTCGATCCTAGTACCCTTCCAGTGGTATTTAGCACCTTTTATTAGACTTGCATCTTAGGCTTTCTACCGGAATGGCAGTCTTCTAATTCAGATTTTATTACTGCTATACATCTCTATAACTTATTTCCAACTCCGGCACTATAGACCCCTTAATTGTGACATTTAACTTGTTGAATCAAACATTAAAAACGCTATCATCAGCTCCTGAACTACCCATACCAAATTTTAATATTTAAATGATGATCCTCTCATCATAGGATAAATAAAACAAAAATAACACAATTATTATTTAATGAAAGCATACAATATTACTAATCTCTTGGTGCCATCCTGGTGATAAAGTGAAACATTCTTAAAGGCAAACAAAACCCATAATGACTTTGTATAACTACACAGTCATCTCTGATTATTTTTCCCTTTTTAAACTATGTCATAATCACACTATTTAAGTTCTGAGTGTTGAAAATTGTAAAAGTGAGTGCAGTTATTTGCAGCCCTTCTCATCAAGAAGAATAGTGTGTTTCCCCTTCCCTTGTATCTGTGTTGGTCTTGTGATTTGCTTTCACAAGTAGAATGCAACGAAACATTTGTGAGTACTGAACATGGGCCATGAGAAGGTTTGTATTCTAATATTCTTGATCTTGGTACTCAGCAAGCATTATGTGAGCAAGTCTGGGCTAGCTTGTTGAAGTATGAGTGATCATATGGAGAGAGGCCACAGATGCTTCAGCTTTCTCAAAGGCAGCTGTCATAAAGGAATTAGCCTAAGCCAGTCCACAGGTGACCAACAACGCATTAGTAAATGTAGCCAAGATCAGTGAGGGTAAGCTGAAATCAGAAAAAGCATTCAGCTGAAACCTGCACAAATTGTTCACCTGCACAATTCTGAGCAAAGTGTTTATTCTTTTAAGCTACCAAATTTTGGAGTAGTTTGTCACAAAGCAAAATCTAACTACTATAGAATTATTTCCCTTTCCCAGATTACTCTCATCAAAGTCCCCTCCCTCCCATTAATCTTCAGAGTTCAACACTGATGACCATTCAAGTCTAATATTTACCCCACACAATTTTTAGAAAGATAGTGTGGTTTGAATTGCTTGTGTAATCCTTAACAATCTCTGTACATAGTAATAAAAGTCTCTGATTGGCAGGGTCTGTGTCATGTTGCTCCAACAAAGGAAACAGTGATGATGACATACCATGACTAACAGACAAATCCAAACCACATGGAATAGAGGAATAGCTGTTTTCCAAAAAAAAATTGAGAAGTAATCATTCTAGAGAATGACAGTGTGAAAGTAATCTGAGCTGTGGAAAGCATTAGCCTCTACAATCTATTTCTCTCTCTTCCCTGTGTGTGTATATGTCAGCCTGGGCATGCTTCTACATATCACACACTAGACATATTTATATTTATCACATTTTATCTGCTTCTTATCTGTCTTCACACGAAATTATCAATTCCTGGCAGATAGGGGCAATATTTTATTCATCTCTATTCCCACAAAAATTAACACAGTGCCAGAAACATTTTAGACAATCAGATATTTGTTGAATTAATAAATGAATCAATATGTCATAAGCTTTGCATACATTGTATTTTATCTTCACAAGCTTGCAAATTATTTGTTATTATTTTAGATGTGAAAAAGATATAAACTGAGTCAATACTTAAAAGTAAATATCACCTGCAGAATCATATATATATATATATAGAGAGAGAGAGAGAGAGAGAAAGAGAGAGAGAGACAGAGAGAGAGTCTTGCTGTGTCACCCAGACTGGAGCACAGTGGCATTATCTCAGCTCACTGCAATCTCTGCCTCTCTAGTTCAAGTGACTCTCCTGCCTCAGTCTCCAAGTAGCTGGGACTACAGGCTAACTTTTGTATTTTTAATAGCGATGGGGTTTCACCAGGTTGACCCGTCTGGTCTCGAACTCCTGAACTCAAGTTATCCACCCACCTCAGCCTCCCAAAGTGTTGGGATTACAGGCTTGAGCCACGGTGCCTGACCAAGAATCCTTCTTAAAGGCACAAAATATTTACTATTAATTGAAAAAAAAAAAAAGGATGTGGGAAAGTGTAAGCCATCTGTGAGGTGCTTGTATACGAGGTAAGGTATGTTGTTAAAGATGCCCACAGGTGAATATGATGCAATGATCACTCTCTGCTTCCATCCTTAAGCATGATTAAAGCTAACCTGTGACATCATAGATAATAATATTAAACTCATTAAAATATTTATAAATAATGAAGGTAAAGTTTCCAGCCAGCCCAGGGCCTAAAAGTGATAATAATAAAAATGCTATCCCCCTTTTATTTCTTTAAAATCACACTGATTTCCTTGTAAACTATACTTAGTAGTAGAATGTAGAAATATTTTATGGTCTAAATTATTTCTGTTCAAAATAAGCTGGATTGAATAAAATCCTTCAATTTCACTGATTTACTCCCTCAACAATTGAACATAATCACTGAACAATTCTTGGACTGATCTGGGACTAATGGGTAGCTGAAATGACTAATTCATAAGTTCTTCAGAAAATAGAATATGCATTGCCAATTTGTACAATATTTTCAAACTTAAAAGCTCTATGTCCAGTAGTTCTGCAGCCCTGATGTAGATAACTACATTTTTTTAAACTAAAGTCTTGATGTTTTTATTCAAGGAATAATGAGACACTAAAGCACCTTGGAGTTCACCAGTCAAGAGTTCTAACCCAGTGCATTCTTGCCTTAAATTACCTCAACCACGTGTTATACAAGTTCTTTTTTAACTTCTCATACAATTTTCAAACATACAGAAAGGATTATACAGTGAAAACCCATACACCACTGCCTACATTTTTCAGTTAACTTTTTTGCTATACCTTCTTTCTGATACATCCATTCTTTTATCCATTGTCCTATACATCCATTGACCAATCTTTTATCTTTGATAGATTTTTAGTTGCAAATAGTATTACACTAAAGCCTTCAGCATGCATATAAGTAAATCGAGAATGTGACTTCTTTAAAATTCTTTATATTCTGTGATTGTCAATAAATAATGAAACGTTACTTCTGTTTCCCAAATGCATCAAGCTTCGTGTGGACATGGGCCTGTGCATATGCTATGTTCTCTGGTTTGAAATTTGCATTCTTCACTCTCTCCTAGCACTAAAACTCCAGCTTATCCTTCAAATGTCATCTCAAATTTCATTTCTTAAGACATCTTCCCTATGTCCTGAGTCTAAACTAGACACAGCCTACTATTCTGTCTCTGGACATCTTGTTTTTTCAACTATGTATTTACTATTTGTTAGTTATTTGTTTTACATAGGATTTCCCCAGCAGATTATAAGCATAATAGTTCTCTGCTATAGACTTGTCACCTAGCTCAATGTCCAGCAGATTTTTCCTGAAACCTACTTGTCAAATAAATACATGGAATATACAAACCATCCATCTACTAAGAGATTAATAACCAGAATATGTAAAGGGCTCAAACAACTTAACAGGGAAAAATTTTGTCATCTGCTTTTAAAATGTACAAAAGATTTGAATAAACATTTCTCAAAAGAAGACACACAAATGGCAAACAAGCATATGAAAAAGTGCTCCACATCATTGATCATCAGAGAAATGCAAATAAAAACTACAGTGAGATAACTGCTCACTCTAGTTAAAATGGCTTATATCCAAAAGACAGGAAATAATGAATGTTGGCAATGAATGTGGAGAAAAGGGAACCCTCATACACTGTTGATGGAAACGTAAATTAGTACAGCCACTATGGAGAACAGTATGGAGGTTCCTCAAAAAGACTAAAGATAGAACTAACATATGATCTAGATTCCCACGGCTGGGTATATACCCAAAAGAAAGCAAATCAGTATATTGAAGAGGTACCTGCACTCTTGTGTTTACCACAGTGCTACTCACAATAGCCAAGATTTGGAAGCAACCTAAATATCCTTCAAAAGATGAATGGATAAAGAAAACGTGGTATGTTTACACAACGGAGTACTCTTCAGCCATAAAAATGAGATTCTGTTATTTGGAACAACATGGATGGAATAGGAGGTCATTATGTTAAGTGAAATAAGACAGGTACAGGAAGACAAACTTCACATGTTCTCACTTACTTGTCAGAGCTAAAAATGAAAACAATTGAACTTGTGGACATAGAGAATAGAATGACGGTTACCAGAGACTGGAAAGGTTAGTGTGTTTGTGTGTGTGTGTGTGTGTGTGTGTGTGTGTGTGTGTGTGTATAGAAGGGGGATTGGGGGAAATGGGGTTGGTTAATGGGTATAAAAATACATTTAGATGCAATAAATAAGATCTAGTATTTGTTAGCACAACAGGGTGAGTACAGTCAACAATAATTTACTGTATATTTTAAAATAACTCAAAAAGTATAACTGGAATATTTGTAACATGAAGAAAGGATAAATGCTTGAGGGGATGGATACCCCTTGACTCTGGTGTGATTATTACCCATCATGTGACTATATTAATATATCTCATGTACCTGGTAAATACATACACCTTATATGTACTCAGAAAAATAAAAAAAACATGGAAAATGATAAAAGTTGTAAGAGATGATTGATAGACACATTCAAGAGTTATGTTAAAATGGTAAGTGAGTGCTATTACTAAGCAGAAAATTGCAGTTCCCTGCACGTTTTCAGGAGATGTGTGTGTGTGAGAGTGACTGTGTGTGTATTTTTTTTTAACCATGATTTGTTAGGGCCACACAATCCTCTCATCTCTTGTCTCCCTGCTTTTCTCCACAGCTCCTCAAATATGTCTCTACAAAGGACCCTGTATCTATGTACAATCAAAGAGGGGAGGAAATAATAAAGCAAAGCAAGAAAAACAATCTCAAATCTGAAAGAGAGAGAAAAAAAGGAAAATCTTCCTGTGAGCTGGCAGCACCTCACTTGTCAAGTCTTCTGCAAAAGATTCCCAACAGAGTTAATATCTCCAAATTAATTCATCCACTTTTGGCAAATGAAATGCTGAGTCAATGCTGGCAGGGTATTTTAGTTGCTTTCCAAGTATTACTTTCAATAAATATACAGCAAAAAAACAAGGAAGCCTAATCCAAACCTCCTTCAATATAGACATCTATCTTTTGATACTGAAGAAGTAGGCCTGTAATAATAGTCTGGGGTGGTGGTTGCCAATATGACTGAAACATTTTCCATTAATTAAAATTTCAGGGGAGGGAAAAGATAAACACTTGGGGAAAGTGAAATGCTGTATCATTGGAGATTCAGAATACAGATTAGAATTGTAAGGAAATATGTTCATAAACTCTAACATTTTCCAACACTTTTGATCAAATAATTGACAAATATTTATTTGTTCAAATAACTGATCAAATAATCAAATATTTTGATCAAAATATCAAAAATCAAATAATTTGATCAAGATATTTTGATCAAATAACTGACATCTTTCTAGTAGTAACTTTTAATAGCCCATATTATTAGTTCACATTAAAAACTGATATGCATAGTTTATAACTCCATGAAACAGTTTGAGAAAGGTTGTGCTTCTTAAGTTTTAACCCATTTGTATGCAGAATACTGATCTTAGAGTAAGGGTGTATTTACAAAATTATGAAAAATCTTTAACTGATTTTAAAAACAATGAGCATGTTCCCAATCTGAAGTCAATGAATTTATCAGAGATCTCAGTTCTTTTGGGCACTAGTGGAAGCTGCCACAATAATTTAGGATATTAATACTCTGGTAGTTTGACAGAAATATCTTGTAGGCCCATATTGTCCCCCCTCCTCCCACTATCTACTTTACATTACCACCTCACGTTGAAGTTTATGTTGTAAAACATCCCTGTCATTTGGAAATTCATTTTAAGAGACTCAATTTCTGGGAAAAATAAATTCTTATTTCTCAAATACTATAATTCAAATTTCTTAGAGCACACAACTTTAGCTATAGTTAAAAGAGAATATTTCAGGACTATTTTTTTAATCTGTGTTTCTACTAGGGTGATATTCTTCCTTTCACTGTCTAATATGTATATGATATTTTTAGGTAACATATAAAAATATAAGTTCTAAGAAGTCTGTGGATTTTTTTAGGTAAAGTCAATGATTTTTGTCTTATACATATATATATATGTATACACATAATAGGCAATATTTCCTGACAAATGTGGCAAAAATTTTTTAAGCAGATATTACTAATTTATTAGTCCATTTCCAAAATGAAACAATTTTAGGGAAAATATATATTATCTTAGGCAATACACAAGGCATTGAGAATATTTTGTTTGGATAGTTCCTGGCAGGTATTGGAATTATGATGGTTTTTAATAAAGTGTGAATGATTCTAAAACTGTCATTATTGAAAATTACCATTATTATTTTCACACCATTCACTACCTCAATGATATACAGCTTGTCAAAAGTTCTCCACTTAGGTTAAAATTAGTTGCATTTCAATTGAAGAACTTTAAAGAAATGAGGATAAATGCATCCTATTATATGAAAGCACAAATTGCCCTTTTTTAGTAATAAGGTATTTTTATTCGTTATCTTACCATAAAAAATCTTATTTAAATAATGAATATTTTGGAAGGTGATAAAACAATTGAGTTCCACCTCTATGGAAAAAAGATAGTTTAGTACCAAAAAATCTAGAAATCATTTTTAAAAATCTTGAAACCCATGCTAAAACTGTACGCATTTATGATAATTTACATATATATTAATTTATACTTTCTGTCTATAATGTATATGTTTTATATAACATAGGTACACACACACACATACACACGTATTTCTTTTTGAAAAACAATAATTTAAAAAGTTCCCCCAGTTGGCTCAGAGAGGCCAACAGTCTTTCTAGTAAAAAGCCAGTCACAGTGCAATGATAACAGATGTCCTGTTTTATATAGAAAACATTGACACTTCTTGCATTAGCCATTTGATACAATTTTGATCTGAGAAGCTGATACTCTCCTTATTATTTTGAATTATAGTCCTTTACTTCCAGTAACAGCAGACCAAATGTCCCACTGAGAAAAACTGGAAAAGCTATATATATACATAAAGATTGTATTTTTGATTATATTTGGGAACAAACAAAATAATATTAATGCAATACTAAAAATAACCCTTAAGAAAGACAGCAACTTAGCTTTCAGTCATCTTAGTCCCTGATACTGTATTTAAGTTATTCTTGATTCCAAATACCAATAAGCATCACAAACAAACCAGTTTTTGAGAAAGACAACATAATCTTAGCTGACGAACTATTTTTTAACATGATTTTGCATTTATAATGGCTAGCAAATAAGCAAACAAACAACAAAAATGCAGTCACATGAAGAGTCAAGGCAGTATAAATGAGTAATAAAAGAATCAAAACTAATAAAAAGAGATCCACTGGGGTCTTGCCAGCAATTAATCAATTTTATTAGTCTTTGTTCCAAAGAACCAACTTTGAATCTACAATCAAAATATTTTCATTAAGAAAACTCCATACCTGGATGTCTACACCAGTGAATTATACCAACATTTAAGGAAGAGAAATTATACAAAGTCTTCTAGAGTAAAGAACAAAAAAAAATGTATTCCCAAACATATTCTGTGAGCTAGGTATAACCTTGATAACAATAACCTAACAAGAATTTTAGGAGAATGGAAAATTGTAGGTTGTTCATACTTATAAATATAGATGTTAACCTTTTTAAAAAGTCAAAGTCAACAGAATTAATCTGGAATGTATAAAAATAATAGTACATCACAGACAAATTGAAATTATTACACAGATTTAAGGCAGGTTCTATGTTAAATATCAATCAATGCAATACACATTTATATAATAAAGGAGAAAGAAATTGATTATTTCCATTGGTTTAGAAAAATATGAAACAAAGTTATAAACCAATTCATAATAAACACCCTCAGAAAACTTCTTTCTATGGAAATTCTAAGGGAAATTTCTTTTATTCACAATTATAGCAAGGGTATTAAAATTATAGCAAAGCCATATTTATGTTAAAGTAGTGAAAAGTTTTTTTCTTTGATAACAGAAACTAAACAAGAATGTCTGCTGTTATCTAACAAATATCATTTTATAAAGAATGTAATTACAAGCCATCCCACCAGACTAAATTTGTGATATTTCAATGGTTTCAACATGAACTGTGAACAATTGATGCTAGAAAAGATGGTACACAATTAACTTTGTAACGAAGAACATTTTCGCACTTATATTAAAGAAAATTGATAAGCTTCATGTATTCTTGAATTTAGTGAGTCATTGATTAATTTTTTTATTATGCTTTCGATCTTTTCAAATTTTATACAATTATTCAACACTCAAATTTTCTAATAAAATGTTTGTAGCTATCAAAAGAGTATAAATATTCTCCCAATTTCGCATAATACTATATGACATAAAATACTTTTAATTAAATAAAAAGTCCACAATCTTAGCATCTGGTACATAGAAAATTTCCATTCATAACATAATCAGGAGTTTCTCTGTACCAACACTTCTTGATTAGAAAGTGTGCTAATTCAATCAATAATCACTAATTGAGTCTATTCTGTGGATTATAGTCCCTTCTCTTAAGAGGACAGCACTCATAAAGGGAGAAAAGTGTGATAAATACAAACATAACAGTAATATAACATAGAAAACGAAAAGCTCTATTAGAAAGGAACAGAGAAAGGGGCACATATGTTCAGAAAAATGAGAGATTTCATTATGTAAAGAGATGAGTCAGGGCTGGTTACAAATGCCATGTTTAATATCTACTGAATATATCGTTTACAATTCTTAGCCTGCTTAGTGGAAGTTGGAGTAAGATGGTCTTCATCAACAATTCATGAAAATTCAAAATTTGTCTTTTCCTTGATCTATGATATCTAATAATGTATTTTCTCTCAGATAAATAGTATGCTCCACTAGATGTTAAATATGTGTTTCAGAAAGCTTGTACATAAAGTATGGTTTCATTACATTATAATTTAAATGCTTTAAAATATTTTCAGTGTTGTTTTGGGACCCTGTCAGGGACTATTTTCAGTAGGCAAGAGGGAAGTACTCATCGGCAGGGCTCCCTGTAGACCTCTTCCTTCGCAGGAGAGAACTACTCAAATTTCATCTCTTTTACATATCCAATAGTCTTCGTAAAATTTTACTTTCATTTTGGACAACAGGTTTTCTGGTCAAAAAAAAAAAATGAAAGAAAGAAAAATAATTAAAAGCCCCCAAAAGGTGCAGTCTATTCTCTTGCTACTTATAGAAACACTGACAATCTTAAATGCAAAAAATGGACACTTGTCATCAGTGTGCTTTCGGGGGTTTCATTTGAAGTTCCTCTTGAATGCCAGTACTTGGAATCCTGCCTTACCTTCCCAATACTACTAAAATATCTGTCAATAATCTTCTACTTTCAGAATATGTGCACTTCATCATTCATTCATTCAACAAAAAGGTATTTATATCTACTATTTGGCAGATACAGATAACACATTGGTGGGGCAAAAAAGACACTCCCTGGTAACTTTCTCCGTGATTTCAAACACTTCTTTTCAAACTAAAACTTCAAAATCTGCTGCTGGCCATACCTGACTGTGACTTCTTACCTCATTTTTCTTGCCTTATTGTTTTTATTTGCTTCAACCTCTCACATCAGCTTTTCTCATTGTCTGTGATGAAGACTTTTTGGCTGCCCTAGACACACCTGGTCTTATTACTGTCTCCATCCTTAAGATGGAGACTACTGTTCTTACAATAATCTGTTTCTACATCTCCCCCACCATTAAAACATTTTTTAAAGATTTGTCAAAACTCAAGTTCAACTCCTTCACTTTACTTTTTCCTTCAGCCACTCCAATAAAATGCTAATAAATAAATCACTTTGGTCAAATCTTCTGCTCAAATCTGCCAATTTCATCTTGAAAAACCCAACAGATAATAATTTCTCATATTAGTTAACGTCTCTTCAGCATTTTCATTGTCAATCATTCATTTTTCAAGAGATACTTTTTTCAACTTCCCTTTAGAGTACTACCATCTTGAAATGTTTTTCCTACCTTGCTATCCACCTTCAGTGCAGTTTCCTGGATGGGCACTCCTCAACACCTCAATAGTGGAGAGTCTCCATGCTCAGTCTTATTCCTGTTCCCCTTTATATCTGCATTAAAAAATTTGGTGATCTCCCCTAGTCCTATGGATTTAATACCATCTACAAATTGATTACTCAAAAATTCACATCAAGAAACAGACTGATCAGACTGATGTATAGAAGATTTAGCATGTTCAGGATAAAACTCTATATTTTCTCATCCATCCATCCACACACACACACACACCCTTGATCCTTTTTAAAGGTTCTGTAAGTGATAGCATATCACCCAGTTCTCAAGCTAAGACCTAGCAGTTACTGTTAATTTCTCTTTTCTCATAAAAGTCTCTTCAGTGAGTTGTTCTAAAATAACCTCTCCCTCTTTTATTGCCCCACTCTACTCAGTTATTATGATTTATCATTATACATTGATCATTACCTGAAGTAATAGTAGAGTTTTAACGTTTACTTATTTATTTTTTTCTCCACTTTTAGAGTGCACCTGGAGGGCAAGGACATTGTCTGTATTTTCTGAAAGTATTCTCAGAACCTAGAAATTCTGGCATATTACAGGCACTGAATAAATCTTCATTGAAGGAATAAATGTGTATGCAATGGAGATTTGAATATATAAGCATATAACTATGTAGGTACCATCTATTTTTCTGTTAATGTTTTCCCTACCCATCTGATTGTCTCCCAACATTTGCAGAGTAAAATACCTCTTAATCCTTTGTCTGTACTAAAATAGGCTCTTTGAAGCTTTTTCAGATTTCTCCAGGAAGTTGTAAGTGCTTACACTGTTAGGATTCTACAGCTTGCACAAATCTTTACTGCCGCAGTGACAGTGTGTGCTGCAATTTTGTGTTTTTATATCTTTTTCACCTATAGTATATATGTTTTTCCAAGGCTTCAACCAACAATGGGTCAAAAATATATTTAAAAAATGGATGTTTGCTCCTGTACTAAACATGTACAGACTATTGTTTCTTGTCATTACTTTTAAAACAATACAGTACAACAACTATTTAAATAGCTTTTAATGAATTTTTAAAAATATTTTTACTTTTAATGTTTCCTGAAGCTTGTTGTAATACTGTAACTCTGTAGCACTGGTATTTCCCAGAAGTCACTAAAAGTCCCTGGAAGTCCAACTGACAGAAAAGATGAATTTGATTAAAAGGAAAAAATACAGAATTCAGTCCTTGAACAGCATGCTGATGCATTTTTTTTCTTTCTTTTTTTAAATTATACTTTAAGTTCTGGGATACATGTGCAGAACATGCAGGTTTGTTACGTAGGTATGCACGTGCTATGGTGAAATCACCATAGCTGCACTCATCAACCCATCATCTACATTAGGTTTTTCTCCTAATGCTATCCCTCCCCTAGCCCCACACTCTGCTGACAGGCTATGGTGTGTGATGTTTCCCTCCCTGTGTCCATGTGTTCTTATTGTTCAGCTCCCACTTATGAGTGAGAACATGTGGTGTCTGGTTTTCTGTTCCTGTGTTGGTTTGCTGAGAATGATGGTTTCCAGCTTCATGCATGTCCCTGAAAAGGACATGAACTCATCCCCTTCTGTGGCTGCATAGTATTCCATGGTGTATATGTGCCACATTTTCTTAATCCAGTCTATCATTGATGGGCATTTGGGTTGCTTCCAAGTCTTTGCTACTATGAATAGTGCTGCAATAAACATACGTGTGCATATGTCTTTATAGTAGAATGATTTATAATCCTTTGGGTAATGGGATTGCTGGGTCAAATGGTATTTCTGGTTCTAGATCCTTGAGGAATCACCACACTGTCTTCCACAATGGTTTAACTAATTTACACTCCTACCAACAGTGTAAAAGCGTTCCTATTTCTTCACAACCTTTCCAGCATCTGTTGTTTCCTGTCTTTTTAATGATCACCATTCTAACTGGTGTGAGATGGTATCTTATTGTAGTTTTGATTTCCATGTCTCTAATGACCAGTGAAGATGTGCTTTTTTTCATGTTTTTTGGCTGCATAAATGTCTTCTTTTGAGAAATGTCTGTTCATATCTTTCACCCACTTTTTGATGGTTTTTTTTCTTTCTTGTAAATTTGTTTAAGTTCCTTGTAGATTCTGAATATTAGCCCTTTGTCAGGTGGATAGATTGCAAAAATTTTCTCCCATTCTGTAGGTTGCCTGTTCACTCTGATGATAGTTTCTTTCTGCTGTGCAGAAGTTCTTTAGCTTAAGTAGATCCCATTTGTCAATTTTGGCTTTTGTTGCCATTGCTTTTGGTGTTTTAGTCATGAAGTCTTTGCCCATGCCTATGTTCTGAATGTCGTTGCCTAGGTTTTCTTCTAGGGTTTTTATGGTTTTAGGTCTTACGTTTAAGCATTTAATCTATCTTGAGCTAATTTTTGTATAAGGTATAAGGAAAGTGTCCAGTTTCAGTTTTCTGCATATGGCTAGCCAATTTTCCCAACACCATGTATTAAATAGGGGATTCTTTCCCCATTGCTTATTTTTGTCAGGTTTGTCAAAGATTAGATGGTTGTAGATGTGTGGCATTATTTCTGAGGCATCTGTTCTGTTCCATTGGTCTATATGTCTGTTTTGGTACCAGGACCATGCTGTTTTGGTTACTATAGCCTTGTAGTATAGTTTGAAGTCAGGCAGCATGATGCCTCCAGCTTTGTTCTTTTTGCTTAGGGTTGTCTTGGCTATATGAGCTCTTTTTTGATTACATATGAAATTTAAAGTAGTTTTTTTCTTCTAATTCTGTGAAGAAAGTCAGTGGTAGCTTGATAGGGATACCATTGAATCTATAAATTACTTTGGGCAGTACCCATTTTTACGATATTGATTCTTCCTATCCATGAGCATGCAATGTTTTCCATTTGTTTGTGTTCTCTCTTATTTCCTTGAAGAGTGGTTTGTAGTTTTCCTTGAAGAGGTCCTTAAATAGATTTTACATTGTATTAGGTATAAGTAATATACAGATGATTTAAAATATACTGGAGGTTGTGCCTAAATTATATGCAAATACTATGCCATCTTATAATAAGACTTGAGCATCTATGGATTTTGATATTTGAAGCAATACCATGTGAATACTGAAGGGTGACTGTATACATTTTTCTTCATTTCCCTGGCACATAAAAGACACTGATGAAAATATACATGATGAAGAAATGAGATTTAAAATGCTTTCTATTAAGATGTATTAGAGAGATATAACTAAAACTCATTCCACGTAGAGTTTATTTCTCAAGGAATTTAAATAATTTCTTCTCAATAGGCTCTGATGGACATATATTATTTTGCTCTGAAAGAAGCATTCAACATTACAATAAAGGCTTGTCCCTTACTCTGCTGAGAGAGATGTCTTCCTAGTTTCTAAATGCTAATTTCTGTCCAGAGATGATTTCTGAATAAGATAAAGTACTTAATACACACTGGGGTAAAGCAATATGTGAAGAACTCGATTAAGTCTGAAAATAAGAATAGAGTTTTCCATTGGATTGATCTATTGTCCCAAAATGGAGAATTAAGCTGCTTGTATAATACTATTGATAATTTGGCTATAGTTTCATAGGCATTTAACAATACAATAGGAGCAATAAAACACATATAAGATTATGTAAAATTTATATGAATGTATCCCCTCGTTAAAAAAATACAGAATATAGAAGTCCATATCAAATGATGTGAAAACTTTAGTTATAGAGTAACGGGAACTAAATGATAAACAAGGTCTTAAGGAAAGGATGGCAGTGCTTCATTCCTTATATTTCTATTAAGGGATATTTTAGTTTACTCAATGAATCTCTGTATTCTGCTCTACTATCTTTCCTGTAGAGAAGAGTTAGTTATAAAATTGGTAACATTGGGTATATACATATATTTAAAAATATAAAAAATGGTGCAAATTTAGCTCAATTGACTCAATCTTCTGTATATTTCCTGCTACATTGATGAATAGACAGACAGTGAGCTCTTTACCCCCACGGAGTAAACATAGTTGTATCTCAGCCCAGAATCTGCCTGTCAAAACAATCTGAAAGATTGCTTCCTTCTTGTCATTTTATTTTCTGATCTGGCAAGCTTAGAAGCTGGCTGGCAGTGGGTACCACATCGTTCCCGAAGAGAATCTACAGTCCCACTTCCCTTACATGTGGGAACCAAGTTCTGTTTTGTGTGAAAAGAAAGTGGGTAGCTGCAGAAAAAAATAGAAAGTTTAAGTTGTGTTTGTTGTCTATACTGATTTCCCCATTCCAACTTCCCTAATAATAAAGCTATTACAATATTTTAGTCTTTATCTGGCTTCTTATGTCTCTTCTTATCCAACATCGTCTGAGAAACATGTCAGAATCTTGGTGTAAAGTCATGATTAGTTACTGACATTCTAAATAAAATAATTTGTAGTTACCAGATATAGGAGATGACAGTCATAGGACATAAAGTAACTAGCATTTAAGACAAAAGACAGGGTTCCAGAAGCCATAAATATGCCAACATAAGTGAGGCAGTCTAACATTGGAGAAAATGTATAGCTACATTTTCACAGTGATAGAAAACACACCTAGAACCAGAACCAAAATTCTAGTATGATCCCAGAGCCCAGAGCCTCTTCCGGTCTCCATTTCCCAAAGTATAACCATTTTTCTCTGATTTTAACAGACTAAATTAGTATTTTGTTTTGTTTGGTATCTTAAAGATGCTTCTTGGAATGTGACAATTATATGAAAATATATCTCACTCTTCTTGGGTTAAACTGATTTTGTTCAATGGATGCAGATTAATTATCTCGGCTGTTTAATTTTGCAAAGCTTGCTCAGGTTCCATAGAAAAGCAAGAAAAATTTTGAATAATATGAAAACGATGTCTTCAAAACTACTAAAATACAACTAAGGGCATATTTGCTTATAAATAATAGCATTGGATAGTAGAAAAAAATATTACCTTTGGAGTTCACAAACAGACTAGAGGATGTTATTCAAATTACTGCATCTTTGAACTTCAGTTTTACCATCCATTCCATCAACAGATGTAATAATACAGATTATTGTGGGATTATTGTGAAGATTAAATGAGAAATCTATGTGAAAGCTCCTTGATTACTTTATTTATTCAGGGAGATTTATTTGAACTTAAATGTTATTTGATGTTGATGATTCCCATAAAATTTGTGATACACATTAGGAGAATGATTGTAGAAAATAAGTTATGGTTTCATGTATGAATTTGGTTGAATGTAACCATGATTTTCAAAAATTTAACATATTCTTCACTAGAGAAAATTTTCTGATGTTAAATTACATACTGGGCATTTTCAGTATGGTTCTCTTGGTTTCCACAGAGTATACATTTTAAAAGAATAAACAATTCCCTGGGTTTTTTATTTAAAGCTTTGTCCTCTGAAGTTCCTTTGATGAATATTGTATTTATAGGCTCTGATGGCAGCCAGTTTAAAATATAAGGTTTCTCTAACTGCCTCTTTCAACTATTGCGTTAGAAATGTTCAGAGAACTGGCAGCACAAAATAGCATGATTTGCATTCAATACAGTATCTGCACAGTTAAACTTTCAAGTCTTAATGAAAGGTCATAAAATCTGACAGTACTGACCAAATAGATTTCCTAGAACACTAAATCCCCCAAGAATTCTCCTGTACCACTTTAAACACAAGTTAAAATTGCAAATCATAAATACTGAATGCTTTTTTCCTTAATGTAAGTTTACTATTGTAACCTTGTCTGGCAGGGATGCTCCACTTAAGGGTCTGTAACATTTTCATTATCAGCTCCATCTCTGAGGGGTTGGTAATGCACCTGTTTCTGTTTGTAATGGATTGAAAATGCTTATACTGATTTTTTCTTTAAGTCGGCTGCTAGTGTAGCTCTTTCTGGGTCCTCAAAGCAAATAAAGTTTCTTTAGTTTTCAGTTGTCTTTTCCATTACTACCCAGTTAAAAATACAATTCTGGACTGAAACATACTTTTCTGTTAATATGTTATATCTAGAGTTTTATTCTTCTAATATATTGGGTTGCTTCATTGTGTGTATATATGTATGCATGTGCATATATGTGTGTATGTGTACACATATGAACAAACAGTATTTCCTCAAAGCTTAATATTTTTATGGTAGAAGAGATTTAAAAAAAGACTGCCATTAAGATGCATGAAATACCTCCACAAATTAAATTCCCTACTTGAGTGGGAAGAGGAGACTTCTAGTAGTATGAAGTGTGCTTGAAGCATACAAAATAATAAAATGTTCTAAATGATATTGCATTTTCACAGAAGCAATAGCTTCACTTGTTAATGAGACTATATAAAATACATTTTTGAATGAAGTGAAATCTTAATAGGAAATCAGTTTTACTTCTGTGCTATGTTCATGTCTTTGCTAAAATGCATTTAGTCTTAGCAATGTCTCAGGATCCCAGGCTGGGTCCTCTATCTAAGAAACCTAAACCACTACAGTTACCAAGATATTTTGAGGTCTTCATCCACCTATTGACAAATATAACAGGAGAGAGATGCTGAATGGCCAGTGAGGGGGCTCACTGGATGGCTGCATAGTCCTAGAGTTCATCTCTGAACTATTGCATGATTGTGTAAAGATATTTGTTATCAGAGACAAAACCCATCATCCCATTTTCCATGCCTTCTTAAGTTCCTGGAAAAATTTACTAGAATAAAGAGAATAATCTGACTCTCAGAAACTTGGAAGGGTTTACTGACCACCCACATTCACCCAGCCATGACAGTCAGGTAATGACCTCGTCTAATACATATGAAAAGTAAACCCCAATATTATAATGCATTCTTTCATCATCTCCTAATTCCACTAACTGCTGTCACCAGATAGCACACAGGTTAGGAGATTGTTTTTGATGTTATCCTGTCCAGACACTATTTCGTTCTTTGATGCTCTAAGGTTTACAATATCACAAAATAAGCCACATTTAGAAGACTTAGGGCACCACACCATATACCATACATTTCAAGTTGTGTGGATTTAATATATTATACAAAAAGCTTATAAAATACTGTATTCTTGATTAATTAACTCTAGGCAAATATTTTGCTAGATTTAAGAAAACATAAGCGATTATTTTTGGAAAGAAACAAGTAGGATTAAATTAAATTTCATAGAAAACAAATTGATGCCTATTTTAGATAGTTTTACTTTGAGAACAAAATGCCAAATTTCTGTCAGGGTTGAGTTGTGCAAGGGCCAAAGTTTTCTGTCCAGGTGAATTTATGTCAATTATTTTTGAATACCTAATATTATTACTCTTAGGTCTCTACTATAACAGGCCTCCATGACATGTGTGTATATAATAATGTGTTATATAGGTTTGTGCAAAAATAATTGTGTTTTTACCATTAAAAGTAATGGCAAAACCTGCAATCACTTTTGCATCAACCTAGTATATATATGTGTGTATATATTACATATATATATGATACACACACATACGTATGTATTTGAACTTGCCACAAAAATAAATAGCTCCTGAGCTTCCCTTGGAAGACATTCTGCAATCTAATGTCACTTGAAATCTTTTCCTTCATTTATCAAGTAACAACTTAATTATTCTTTTTATTTATTTCTTTTACTGAAATACTTGAAGCTCTAATAGATTCTGTCTTATCAATTCAGAGGGAATAGTAACTGTGGTACAGAGTCAGAAAAGAAGCAATTGGATTTACCAGGGGCTCTTTTAAGACCCTTATTTACACACCAGGTAAATGTGAAAGGTCCTCATTGGGTCCCTTTAGTCCTATTTTCCTCCTCTACTTCTGTCACTGGGACAGTAACGTTCTGACCCTGCAACCCACTTCTCTAGCTTAGGTAACTTATTTCACTCATTTTCTCCATTACCAAGTTGTTCCAGTGCTTAATGCTGTGGTCAAGGGCATGCCTAACTGTCCTTTTCTACCTGAATTGGAAGTGCTAGACACTTGTGATTACTCCTCCCTTCACAGTTAGGGTAATTTGCATTTTGGCTGGCTGCCCTGCCAGAGACGCAGGGCTGCTATGCTCAGCCATGAATAGAAGTTAGTGATCACTGGGCTAGTATAAAGGGCTTACGTTCAGGAAGAAGCCTGGACCATGAATACAAATTTTTATAAGATAAGCTTGGAATCTTTTGACATTGTGAGTTTTTTTGGGGGGGTGTGTGTGTGTGTGTGATGTGAGTATATATGACATGCCTTACTTAGTAAGCTGTAAGTCCATTGTAGGTACGACATGTAAAAATAAGTTAGCTGATCTCAATGGCCTTTCTTTTCCCTTTACCATCTTTCTTTGGTATTGTTTGTCTCATTACAGAGATCTAGAAGCCTTCCTCTTCCTTATAGCAGTAACACTGTCTTCTTCTGCTGGGCCTTGTGTATTTGTGACTAGTAGACTTTTGTTCTAATCTTTATTTTCTGTTCACGCTGATGCTATGAAATCTGGTCTGAAGTAGGTATTGAGTAGAAAAATCTAATAAAAAACATTTTAAAATGTGTTAATACAATAAAATTAAATATTAGTACATGCTTATATATAACTTAATAGGTGTTAGTTACCAAAAACAAGGCTCAAAATGATGACATACTTAGTTGAAAGATATCACTTTTCAAAGAATAAATGGGAGAAAAAAGGGTTAATCTAATCCTTCAAATCACCTAAAAGTCATTTATTTGTTTACCTGTGTCATTCCAGGAGAATTTTCTTCTCTCCCGGCTAGTTCATCACTCCAACTCAAAATTGACTATTATCTTTATATGTATGGTAAATAAAATTTAGAAAGCCATGACTTTAACTTATTCATATGACACCTAAAATCACATTATACACTTCCTAGTGTATGCATACCATAGCTTAAGAAACTTTCTTTTATTTATAATGTGGCCTATTGGCCCTCCAGGGAAAACAGGAAATCCAGGAAAAGGGATTTAAAAGAGGGCATTAGTTACAATCCTAACTGTACACACACACACACACACAGGTACACACATACACACATACACACACACAATTATGTATATCAATTAAAGAAGAAAGCTAAAGATTAACAGTTAAAAAATCTGTTTATAAATTAGAAAAATATCATCAGACTGTAAAGAAAGAACAAGAAATCAGTACAGAGTAGCATCACAGAGTTAAGTTAGCAGAATGTTCTAAGGTAGTTATAATCAACAGTTCCAAGAGACACTTAAAAATGAATGGCATATTTCACTTAACACAGTGTCCTCCAGGTTCATCCATATTGTTGCAAACAACAAGATTTCCTTCTTTTTTTAAGGCTTAATAGTATTCCATTGTGCATATAGACCCCACTTTTTACTCCATTCATCTGTTGATGGCTGTATCTTGGTTCTTCAGAATAATGCAGCAATGAACATGGGAATGCAGGTATGTCTTCAACATGTTGATTTTATCTCCTTTGGATAAATATCTAGAAGTGGGATTTCTGGATCATACAATAGGTTAATTTTTACTTTTTTTTGAAACTATTTTTATAATGTTTGTACTAATTTGCATTCTCATCAATAGAGTGCAAGGGTTCTCTATTTTCCCCATTCTCTTCAACCTTTGTTATCTTTTTTCTTTTTAGTAATAGCCGTTCTAACAGGTGCAAAGTGGTAGCTCCTTGTGATTTTAATTTGCATGTCTTTGATGGTTGGTAATCACACGCATGTTAAAAATATAACTGTTGGCTACTTGTGTGTCTTCTTTCGAGAAATATCTATTCAGGTTCTTTGTCCATCTTTTAATCAGGCTATTTATTTTCTTAAAATTGAGTTGTTTCAATTCCTTATATATTTTTGACATTAACCCTTTGTTAGATATATAGTTTGCAAATCTTTTCTCCCATAATGTAGTTTGTCTCTTCACTCTGCTAATTGTTTCCTTGGCTATACAGAACCTTTTTAGTTTGATGTAGTCTACCTTGTCCATCTTTGTTTTTGCTGCTTGTGCTTTGGTGGGTTCATATTCAAAAAATTATTACCCAAATCAATGCTATAGAACTTTTCCTTTATGTTTTCTTCTAGAAGTTTTACTGTTTCAGGTCTTATATTTAATATATGCTAAATGATCACTTTACTATATATTATTTCATTTATATTTTGCTACATGAACTTAACCAGGCACAAAAAGATTAAAAAACTCATGCTAAAAACTCTCAATAAATTAGGTATTGATGGGACGTATCTCAAAATAATAAGAGCTATTTATGACAAACCCACAGCCAATATCATACTGAATGGGCAAAAACTGGAAGCATTCCATTTGAAAACTGGCACAAGACAGGGATGCCCTCTCTCACCACTCCTATTCAACATAGTGTTGGAAGTTCTGGCCAGGGCAATTAGGCAGGAGAAGGAAATCAAGGGTATTCAATTAGGAAAAGAGGAAGTCAAATTGTCCCTGTTTGCAGACGACATGACTGTATATCTAGAAAACCCCATTGTCTCAGCCCAAAATCTCCTTAAGCTGATAAGCAACTTCAGCAAAGTCTCAGGTTACAAAATCAATGTACAAAAATCACAAGCATTCTTATACACCAATAACAGACAAACAGAGTGCCAAATCATGAGTGAACTCCCATTCACAATTACTTCAAAGAGAATAAAATACCTAGGAATCCAACTTACAAGGGACGTGAAGGACCTCTTCAAGTAGAACTATAAACTACTGCTCAATGAAATAAAAGAGGATACAAACAAATGGAAGAACATTCCATGCTCATGTGTAGGAAGAATCAACATCGTGAAAATGGCCATACTGCCCAAGGTAATTTATAGATTCAATGCCATCCCCATCAAGCTACCAATGACTTTCTTCACAGAATTGGAAAAAACTACTTTAAAGTTCATATGGAACCAAAAAATCACACATTGCCAAGACAATCCTAAGTCAAAAGAACAGCGGGAGGCATCACGCTACCTGACTTCAAACTACACTATGAGGCTACAGTAACCATAACAGCATGGTACTGGTACCAAAACAGAGATATAGATCAATGGAACAGAACAGAGCCCTCAGAAATAATGCTGCATATCTACAACTATCTGATGTTTGACAAGCCTGAGAAAAACAAGCAATGGGGAAGGGAAAGCATTCCCTATTTAATAAATGGTGCTGGGAAAACTGGCTAGCCATATGTAGAAAGCTGAAACTGGATCCCTTCCTTACACCTTATACAAAAATTAATTCAAGATGGATTAAAGACTTATACGTTAGACCTAAAACCATAAAAACCCTAGAAGAAAACCTAGGCATTACCATTCAGGACATAGGCATGGGCAAGGACTTCATGTCTAAAACACCAAAAGCAATGGCAACAAAAGCCAAAACTGACAAATGGAATCTAATTAAACTAAAGAGCTTCTGCACAGCAAAAGAAACTACCATCAGAGTGAACAGGCAACCTACAAAAATGGAAGAAAATTTTCGCAACCTACTCATCTGACAAAGGGCTAATATCCAGAATCTACAATGAACTCCAACAAATTTACAAGAAAAAAACAAACAACCCCATCAAAAAGTGGGCAAAGCATATGAACAGACAATTCTCAAAAGAAGACCTTTATGCAGCCAAAAGACACATGAAAAAATGCTCATCATCACTGGCCATCAGAGAAATGCAAATCAAAACCACAATGAGATACCATCTCACACCAGTTAGAATGGCAATCATTAAAAAGTCGGGAAACAACAGGTGCTGGAGAGGACGTGGAGAAATAGGAACACTTTTACACTGTTGGTGGGACTGTAAACTAGTTCAACCATTGTGGAAGTCAGTGTGGTGATTCCTCAGGGATCTAGAACTAGAAATACCATTTGACCCAGCCATCCCATTATTGGGCATATACCCAAAGGACTATAAATCATGCTGCTATAAAGACACATGCATGCGTATGTTTATTGTGGCACTATTCACAATAGCAAAGACTTGGAACCAACCCAAATGTCCAACAATGATAGACTGGATAAAGAAAATGTGGCATATATACACCATGGAATACTATGCAGCCATACAAAATGATGAGTTCATGTCCTTTGTAGGGACATGGATGAAATTGGAAATCATCATTCTCAGTAAACCATCGCAAGGACAAAAAACCAGACACCACATGTTCTCACTCATAGGTGGGAATTGAACAATGAGAACACATGGACACAGGAAGGGGAACATCACACTCTGGGGACTGTTGTGGGGTAGGGGGAGAGGGGAGGGATAGCATTAGGAGACATACCTAATGCTAAATGACGAGTTAATGGGTGCAGCACACCAGCATGGCACATGTATACATATGTAACTAACCTGCACATTGTGCACATGTACCCTAAAACTTAAAGTATAATAATAGTAATAAAAAAAAGAATGTGCTTTAGTTTTCTTATATGCCAGATAAATTAAGAAGCTTTATTTTTTTATAGAGTTTAGAAATTATTACAAAATATAGAAATTAACTGCTCGTTGAAAATCTTGGTAAAATTTTGAAAAGCTTTTAAAATGTTTTTCGGCATATGCATTTTTAGGGGGTATTGTTTGACTATATTTTCAATTTTGACCATAATTAATAGTATATTCATGATTTTAGCTCTTCATGACATAATTTTTGATAGCCTTTTTTTGAAAAGTCATGATTTCCATTTATATTTTGATTTAATTGAACACATTTTATGTAGTGTTATCACATTTTTAAATCTCTTTTTGATGACAATTTTATCCCCTATTTTTCATAACAGTGTTTGTTTCTTCTCATATTTTTCTCTTTAAATAAACATTTCTATGATTTATTTGCTGATTTTAAAAAAAACATTTTACTCATAGTAGAGAGTAGAATGGTGGCTAGCAGAGGCTGGAGGGAGGGGAGGGGGATTAAAGAGATTTTGGTCAAAGGATATAAAATTTTAGTTCGGAAAAATGAGTTCAAGAGATCTATTGCACAACATAGTGCTATATATAGTTTAATAACAAATCTATTGTATCCTTGAAAATTGCTGAGTAGATATTAAGTGTCCCCATCACAAAAAATGGTAATATGTGAAGTAATGCATGTTAATTATCTTGGTTTAGCCATTCTGCAATGTATATGTATTTCAAAACAACATATTGTGCATTATAAATACATATAACTTTTATTTATTTGTAAATTAAATAGATAAATGAATTTTAAAAATGAATAGCAGCATTTTGTAGTGTTTAATATTATGGACTTTGACTTCAAACTAACATAGGCAGGTAAAGGATTATGAGACTGGAGAGGTGAACTACTGATTTGGTGATCAACTGATGATTGGCAATCCTTGAAAGCCTAGCATAAAGGGGAATAATGTACTAGTGGATCCTGGGTTAAAGTAGGCAAGAGTTGTATGTCACTTTACTAATAATAAAAGAGGAGGATAACAGAAGTTTAGATCACTACCATTTTCAAGGATACATGCATTTTTGAAGATGCAGTTTCAAGGATCTGCCCAAAGTATGTTTGACTGATGGACTTCTACACTGTCAGTTTTCAAATTTCATTTCATGGCCAGCTTCTAAGTTATTATCGTGTTCGTTATCATTGATTCCTATCAGTATGCAAGTGGATCACATGGAGAACTTGTTAAAACTTAGATTGCTGTAATCCACCCACAAAGTTTATTATTCTGAAAATGTGAGGTTAGTCCGAGAATTTGCTTTACTACCAAGTTCCTAAGTCATGTTGCTCTGGGTACACGGACTGCACTTTATATATATTCAAAGATGCTATTATAAAAGGGCACTTATTTTTTCTCCATTGCACTAGGTAAAGCTACAGATCATCTGAAATTCAGTTCAACTGAGAACAAAACAGGAGAACAGGATCATTCAAATTATTATGCTGATGGAATGGACTGAAAATAAATACCATCTCACCTAACACTGAAATATAACTGACCATGCTGTGATAGTTATTGCATAATCGTTCATTTTTATGGGAAAAACTGCCGACCTGTACAATATACTTTTGCCAGATCCCACTGCTGAGGATTTTTTTTCTAGGTACATAGATTTTGAAGCTCATGATTGCTCATAATTTTCCCCTCTATATTTATTTGTAAAGATAGCAACTGGATTTTTAATAAAGAACAATCAAAATATATGAACGGATTTTTGGCCATTTTCTGAAACTTAGAAAAAGAGTTCATACATAAATAAGTGTTGTTTATATATTACATTAGTGATTCACTATGCCCTTTGTTTATATCAGAGTTTTTTATTCCATGTATCTTGAATCAGGATTTCTTCACATGTAATTGTTTTAAAACTTTAATGACATAAAATAAGAGATATTTTATGAAAAAAGAATCAGATTTTTTATTTTGTAATTAATTTGGCTTTTTGTGTTAAACATGATTAGTGGAATACTTCATGAAATAATGCATTTTTGATGGATAAGAAGTAAATTATAGAGTTTCTGGGGGAAAACCACACCTCCATCACACACATTTGACCCTTGAACAACACAGGGTTGAGCTGCGTGGGTCCACTTACACGCAGATTTTTTTCAACCCTTAACAGGGATCAAAAATACAATATTCATGGAATGCCATGGCCCTGGAACCAGTCCCCGTCTGTGTATGCTGAGGGGCAACTTTATTCGATATGTTTACAACTTTTGGACCATTTGAGTTGTTAGCTCTTCAAAAGAGCAGGCAGAATAGAAAGAAAAGATAGCATGAAAAGTAAACATCAGGAAGTACTATGAACTTGGTGGTGGGTAAATGGATGTGTTTTTTTTTTTTTTCCCGCAATCTCGGCTCACTGCAACCTCCACCTCCCAGGTTCAAGCGATTCTCCTGCCTCAGCCTCCCGAGTGGTTGGGATTACAGGCTCCTACCACAACACCCGGCTAATTTTTGTATTTTTAGTAGAGACGGGATTTTGCCATGTTGGTTACGCTGGTCTGGAACTCCTGACCTCAGGTGATCTGCCCACCTTGGCCTCCCAAAGTGCTGGGATTACAGTAGGTGTGAGCCAACGTTGCTGGCCTGGATGTGTATTTTATTGATCTTACTTGTATGTTACTATGTTATAATGTTTTAGTATATATTCAATATTTAATTTAAAAAAGAATAAAATTAACAAGTCTTCTGCTTTCTTAAGTGGTAAGGCATATCCCAAGGCAGCCAATATTTTTAGACATGAAAGATTTATTCTGAAGATTTGAATCCCCTTAAGGCCCTTTCCTAACCATACATAATAAGTTCATTTTATGTTTTGAACTCACTAGATGACTTTGGGTAAATCATTTGCTTGATAGATGCTTCCTTTTCTTTGTCTGTAAAATAAGGTTTGTATTAGATGATCGTTACATTCCTCACAATAATAACATAGTTTGCTTTTCTGATATTAGTGATTCTGAACTTGTATAGCTGTCATAAAGAGAAGCTGAAGAGTTGGACAACAGCATTATGAAAATATATTTTGAATGTTTTTGAATATTATTAAGACAAGTTCTTACTTTTCTATCTTTAGATTCCAATCACTGGAATGTTTTCAGGCATCATATTTTTCCTATCACATTTTTGTTTTTATGCTGATGTAGTAAGCTTTTCTAAAACATGATAGCTTTTTGAAAAGCAGAAAGGAAACTACACAATCTATGCATGTAATAGAATTACATTCGTACCCCATAATTTTTTGGTATGTGTGTTTTTGAGACAGGGTCTCACTCTGTCACCCAAGCTGGAGTGAAGTGGCGTGAATCATGACTCACTGAAGCCTCAACTTCCCTGGCTCAAGTGATCCTTTGCCTCAGCCTCCCAGGTAGCTGAGACCACATGTGTGCACCACCAGGGGTGGCTAATTTTTTAATTTTCCATTGAGGGAAAGTCTTCACTCTGTTGTCCAGGCTGGTGTTGAACTCCAGGCTCAAGTGATCCTCTTGCCTTGGCCTCCGAAAGCTTTGCGATTACAGGCATGAGCTGCCACTCCTGGCTTCATTAATTTACAAACAATAAAGGAAAAAAACTTATCTATTCAGGAAACAAGACATTACATCAAATTATCTAACTGTTCTTCACATTCCCCTATAAACTAGGAACTAGGAAACTGTTAACAATAAATTATATTTGAAGTAATTTTTTTTTTTTTGAGACAGAGTCTTGCACTATAGTACAGGCTGGAGTGCAATGGCGCGATCTCAGTTCACTGCAACCTCTGCCTCCTGGGGTTCAAGCGATTCTCCTGCCTCACCTGAATAGCTGGGATTACAGGTGCCCACCACCATGCCCGGCTAATTTTTTGCATTTTTAGTAGATACGAGGTTTCACTATGTTGGCCAGGCTGGTCTCGAACTCCTGACTTCGAGATCCACCCACCCTGGCCTCCCAAAGTGCTGGGATTACAGGTGTGAGCCACTGCACATGGCTGTAAATAATATGTTTTAGAAAAAATATTCATGGAAACAAATACAATGGGAAATGGAAAATAATATTTAACATATGTTCTTTATACTCTGGACATTCTGTGAGAGTTTTTTTTTTTTTAATAGAAAAGATACAAAGTTTGCTAAATATAAGGTTCCTGTTCTGCAGTCATAGTGGTACTTCAAACCCATAAAAACCACAATCAGAAAATTGACTTAATGGATAAGTATCTTTGTTTAAATTTGCAGAGAAAATTATATCATTATAGTATAATATTCCATAATTAGCATTAACATAATTAATATACATTAACAATATTTCAGAGAGAGGAAGTCATTTTTCAATAGTACCAGTCAATTCAAACCAAGAAGTTTAAGTGACTCAGCCAGTTCTTGGCGGCAGAAGAGTTGAAATTTTACTCAGATGATTCCTTTCCCATTAGTTTACATTAGAGTTTCCATAGATATACTTAAAATCAATGCCTTTTAATTGGATTGTAAACTTCCTGTAGGAATATGTTGTTAGTTGTATTGCTCACTTTTGTTTATGTGTTTGATTTATTCCAGAAAAATCATGTAGATATGAAAATAGCAGATAGATGAGGCTCAATAAAAGCCTGATAGATTCTGTTTTCACCACCTCCCCTTGCTTGACATATGCCTTTATCCTAATTGTGTTATCCTACCTGTACCAATAGTACAAATAAATGAACAATATTCAACAAACATCTCAAACTTGATTTCACACTCTTAGTGAGTTATGTGAAATTTCCATGCTTCATCATTTACAGCTACTCACAAAAAGTATGTGTGAAATAACTGTGAAGCCACAACGCAAAACATGAAGAAGTAATAATTCATCTGTAAAAAAAATCTGTATATGGTATATGAGCACTGACAGAACTTTTTTTCTTGATATTCAATTCCAACACTATAGAATTCTGCATCTGTCTAAGAAACAAGAAAATGAGTATCACAGGGCTGCCAAAACAAGGTGATGCTGTAATTATCGGGCCTTTTAAAACTTCCCCATATTTTTCCATACACTGACAATGGCTTATGCATAGTATAATCATGTCTTATCCAGTGAATTACATGTTTTTTCCTCTTTTAACTCAGCTTTTTTTAGCAATCCTTTGTTAAGCTTCAGCTTCAAAATAATTTTAAAATCTTATAATTTTTCACTTTCTATATATCCCCACACTTAACTCACTGACAAATACTAAGTATGCAACTGTAGACACAGTTTTCAAAAAAGAAACATAATTGACGTAGTTATTTATGAGTTTTTCTGGTATACAATTCACACTTCCCTCAATAAAACTAGCATCCAGTTTTCCATATGCTGCATTTTGGATATCTGTAAGAATGATATCTTACTTCCGGTACATTTATTGAACACTACTGTCGAAAAGACTGAAAGCTTATTTCTAATTATTAATACAAATTTTATCCATTCAATGTGAATTAAAGGAATTTCAACTCATCAAGAACTAATCACACTTCATTCTGTATTTTTTATTCTTCTTATGGTCAACACGTATGAAGCAGTTAAGGTACATGATAATCAAAGAGCTGTTCGTGGTTGAATAAATTTAATACAATTGCTTCATCAGCACAGCATATTAGAAAGTCTCCTGGCATATTTAGCTTGATTGGTTAAGATATTACACTGGATTTCTGATATTACAGATTTCAAATACAATAGGCATGGAGTGAGGAATTGCTTTTATTCATCTCTTATATGACATGAAAATTGGCATGAAAATAATTTTCTTTTCAAAAACAAGCACAAATAAATTAATAAACTGTAATCCAATCTTCATAATATTAATGGAAAAATAAATAAATATTCATTTCCTTTTATAAGAGGAGACTACCACAAACATCTCAGGTATATTTGGGACTTCAAAAATAATCCAGTAATGTAATACAGGGAGTAGACAGTTTTTTCAGCAACCTCATATTTTAAAAAATCCAGCATATTCTAAATATTAGGTGGGCTATGAAGGTCTAATTTAATATGTATTTAGCAACCCATTATCTATCTCCATATCTCTTTGTAGAATTATATAAAGTCATATATTCAATTTTACTTTCTAGTCCTCCCATCAAAATATTTACATTCTATTCTATACTTCCATTGCTAATGCACACACAGACAAGTTTTACAAGAATTTTTGTCTTGTTAAAGGTAAAAGAACTAAACATAAAAGAATGACAACAACACAAATAGAAAATACTTATTCTATATATAAACTTCTTAAAATGTTCATTTATATAGTTTGTGTATGCTATTTTTTCTTCTGGATTAGAATTCCTTTGGAACAATGTATTTTACTTATTTGATTCCCAGAGTTTAATATATGATATGTGGCATATAGTAACACAACAGAAGGCTTGTTTTCTTTTTAAAATTATATTCAGAAAGAAGTTTTTCTTTCTTTCTTTCACCCTCATTTCTCACCATCTGCCCTGCTCCCCATTCTTTCATTAAAATAGAATAAAATATGGAAAATAATTAATATAATTATATCTTCAAATCAGAACCAACAAACTGGCATTTGATGTTCCTTAAGTAGAAGAAAGGGCAATTGAATAATTATTAGTCAAACTATACATGAACATAAATACTAAGAGTAGAACATGACTTTCAATCAAGTCTTAGGTATACTTTATGACAATATAATGCCCAAATAATAGTTGATAGTTATTACAAATTACTAAGGCAAAAGTAGATGAATTAAAATATTTTTCTAGTTACCTAAACTTAGCAGCTTACTATAAATTCAGAATTTTATAAACAGTTTTAAAAATAAACCAACACACACATTTTCTCAGTCAAAGATTAATAAGATCTTAACAGAAGTTTTAAGAGATCAACATACTTGATGTTTAAGAAACTTAGAGAGAAAGAGGAGGATAAATAAAGTGAGCACAGATTTTAAATTCTGTATAATTTTTTTTGGTAGAATGACATCAGCATTTTGAATGTATATTGTAACCACAATTCTTCTTAGGAATCCAATCAGTGAAACCATTTTTTTCTTATATCTAGATGTTTATCTAGCTGACTTACATGTTCCTTAGGTAAATATAAAGGTATTACATAGCTTTTGAAATGTTTGCTACCAAGCAGTATTAAACTACTATATTTAAATATGATATTTAAATATGATATTTAATACCTTAATCTTAAAAAGACAATCAGTGAAAATTAAGTTTAATAATGTATAATCTGAGCAGCTAATTATACTGAGAATTTAGAAGTGCAGGCTTAAATGTGTATGTGATATTGATCTGACACCTCAGGAATAGCTAATTAGATTACTCATAATTCCCTAGGAAATAAGTAAAGGGCACATGAGAATGGATATAGCTTTGGTTTAAACATGATTTTATTACAGTCTGGACATTTAAAAGTACTTAAAATGATGTAGAAAGGCAACTGGAAGTCATTTGACTCTTCCTCTCTAATTAAACCTGTCTGATATGGATTAGTGATCCATGAAATAGGGACAAGCTTAGTCCTTCTAATATTAGGAATCTTGACCATTTAATTGGTCCCCAGCATCTTATTATTGATGCTGTTTTCCAAAAGATCATGCCTTTCTACTAGGTGACAGTGATTTTTTTCATGTTGTTTGTGTATTGTACTGTAGTAATGCTGTGTATTACTTTTTAAATCAAGACTGATTCTCCTATAGCTAAGAATTTTCAAGATATACCAATCTTTGTGTTTTCTGTCTACAAAATTTCAATGAGCACTGGCCATAATGCACAGTAAGAGAATGGCCTTATAAAATGCTTAGTGTCCCCAGACAGAGCAGAGAAATTATAGGATTGTGGATGATTCAAACTTTGGGTGAGGCTGAATAGGGTCTGAACCTTGGCTACTAGCTCATTAAGTGTTTGACTTTGGACAACTCACTGACTGACCTTGCTTAATCAGAGTTTCCTCATTTATCCAATGTAGACAATTATAGTTACCTCATATGGTTTTTGTGTAGATTGGATAATATAAAACATTTGGCCTATTACTCTATAGCTGGTAAGTATTTAAATTACTCTGTTGATTGGTAATGTATTTTATTGTTAATAATTTTCCTAATGTATTTTATTGTTAACATAGGAATAATAATAAACCATTTGAGGACAGTTAGTAGCAGAAAGTGGCAGCACAGGAACTTAAATCCAGGCAGTCCTTGGTATTAAACACTATACTGTACTCTCTTATCTGGATCTATGGCACGAGGTTTCAATGAGGCTACTTTGGGCTGGACTTCCCTCCAGTGTTGCTGATGGTGTTGCCAGCACCCTACCTGTGGCCTATTACTCTGGAATGGCTCCCTTTCACTGCCATGGTGGCTGACAATCCAGTGGTGCTCTTCCCTGCTGCTTCCAGCTGCCAGCTAAGTGCTCTAAAGAGAAAGTTTTATCCACCTTGAAAGAAAGTAATTATTATTTTTCTTATGGGTATTTGCAAAGATAAACACTCTTATGTATAAATCCTGACATTTTCTTGCTTACATTTTCATTGGTCACATTCTTAAATTTTGGATTCAAGAATATATACATTTTGTATGTTAATGAATGCTGGCAAATTATATTCTCAAAAGGCAATGCCAAATTTTACTATCACCAATAATAAATGAGAGGGCCTATTTCACCATACATTCACTAAAAACTGGATATTCTCAAAGTTTTTTGAAATTTTTCATCAACTTTATAGGTTTAAAAATGTGTTATTATAATAACTTGCAATGAGGTTGAAAACCTTAAATTTATTGGACATTTTCTCTTTTCTAAATTAATACATAAAAATTAATGCATGTGACATACATTACAGAATGCTTGGCATGTGTCTGGACCTGTGCTAAGAAGATTTTGATATCCTACTGGGTCTTCAAAAATTTCAGGTATGGTATGTTATATTTTTACTCCCATTTTACTGATAATTTATAGAAAACTTATATAGTACACTCCAAGCCACACAACTAGCAAGACTTGAAACTAGACACAAATCCATATTTATAATCTAGCTACGTAAATGGTTCCGCTTTCCAAGCTCTAACCACATATGCATATATCCCGTATCCATTTTCTTATGTGGCTTTTTGTCCTTGATTTAGCAATACAAAAATAATTTGTTTGTTTATTTAACAAAAGGGAGTTAGATAAGGGTATTTTAGTTAAAGTCTCCCCAGCAGTCATTAAGTCCATTGACTGGGACCAGCAAAGATGACATACATTGAAAACAAAATCACCTCTCTCCCTGTGTGGGCCAGCAGGAAATCAGAACATGGGAACCATAATTATACCTCTTGCAGGCCTTCTTCCTTATTCTTTAGGAATAATGGAGGAGCTCCAGAAACCTTCCCCTTCCTAGACCCCAATACTCAGGCATGACTATCCCCTTTGGACCCTTCAGGACTAATCACATTATGTCCTTTATTGCTGCTTGTATCTGCTACAAAAAAGTCAAGGATGATGCATCATTTATTTCAAAATAACTAAAAGTAAATTTCACATGTCTCACTAGGAATAATGATGGGTAGGCAAGGTGATCGATATGTTGATTACCTCGATTCAATCATCCCGCGTTGTATACATGTATTAAAACATTACATTGTACCCCATAAATGTATACAATTATTATTTGTCAAAAAATTTTAAACCCCACATTCCCAGCTCACCAACCATCCCCAATTTCTTACTCCTTCTCATCCTTCCAAAGTTCATAAAATTCTTCCACTCTGTATTCACAAATTCAGTTTATTATCAGTAAAATCTGCTATTCTTGAACTATTTCTGGAAATTCCCATTACTGTTTTGCTCTTGAGAAAAGTTGACTCTGCAGTAAGTACAAACTGTTTTTTGCATCCTCTAAACTGGTAGCTTTTTTCTCTCCTCAAGCCTTTTACTCCTAGGCTGGAAGGAAGAAGATACCTTTGATCCTCATTTCTGCTTTTGGACTATCCTCTTTCCCTAACACCCTCCATATTTGTGTCTCATATCATCATATTATATGACCCACTACCTCCCATATCAGATGTCATCTATCAACCCCAGGTCCCTTTGCCCTCTATTCTCAATAATGCTCTATTTTTCATAATCACTTTTTCTGATATTACATATATCTGAATTCATAGCAATTTCACCATATATGCAATTATCTTTTAACATATCAGCCTTTAAATTCTTAAACTCTCCCCATCAGAGATCATATCTTCCACCCTATCAGGTGGAACTGCAACACTTCCATAATCTTAACTTAATGCATTCCCTTTCGGAGGACCACATTATTCATGCCAGTTCACTTTTAGCTAGCACCTATCCAATCTAATAACCTCCAATCCATTAACCACAACACATTTTCATTGTTCCCCACTCCCTCGGTGTCCCTACTTCCTTCCTTGCCCAGATTATTCTGCAGTTAATTATTATACTCGCTTGTGTGCATACTCTCTCAATTATCCTGTACCCTTATCTAACTTCCTTACATTTGTTTAATAATGAAAATTCATCCGTTTAGTTATATTTAACTCTGCCTCCCTGCTCCTTGTCTCTTTTCAGCCAATAACCTTAGTTTTCATTGCACTGAGATATGAATTCATTAGACTCTCATCCCCCCATAGAACTGACTACCAGCCTCCCCTTCTCTTACCATAGTCCAGGGTTCTCAACTTTGGAAAAACTGATATTTTGGGCTAGATAATTCTTTGTTGTGGGAGCTGGAGGATGTCCATCCCTGACCTTTATATTCAGTGCCAGTAGAAACTCCCTGCCAGTTGTGACCATCAAACATGTCTCTGGACATTGCCAACTATTTTTGGCAAGGGAGGGTAGACGCTCTTTCTTGTTGAGAACTACTGTCATAGATGAATTTTCTGTAGTCCTAACTAAAACCAATTCCTTCCTTTGTTCTCTTATCTTTTATTTTCTTCTTTCTCCTATATCATTTATTTTCCCTCTCATCTTCGTAAGCATACAAATATGTTTATTTCTCCCATTTTTTTTAAAAAAAAAAGGAAAAAAAATTCTCTTTATCTCGTTTCCCTCTATTTTCCTATGTTTTGTTCTGCCATGAAGCTTAAAAAAATAGAAAAAACTCTGACAACTACGTATTAACTTTAGTAAAGCATGTGTAAGAAAGCTGAACATTTCAGAAGAATTGACTCACAGGAATTTTTTTAAAAGCCAGATTTTCTGTTCAAAATTGGTAATGAACATTTCCTTTGGGATGATATTTGGGTTAGTTTTTGATTAATAGACCAGATTTTCATTTTTTAATTAGAAAAATGCCTAAATTGTTTATATTTTTATGGCTTTTCTCAGTATGAAATATTTTCAATGTCTCTGCTTTTCACGTCTGTCTTGGAATGTAAAAGTTTTAAAAATGAAAAACCTTTTCATGATACGTGGTGTACTAAATTTGTCACAACGTCTAAGGCTGAGGGAAAGATGCCAGATTTTCTTCTTAAAAACACAAGTTCTTAAAAGAATTATCTCTACTTACAGTGTCTAATTCCTCTCTCCTTTCTTAGATTCATTGCAATCTGTTTTTTGACCCTACCAACACAATAAACTGTTTTTGTTAGAGTCACAGATGACATCCACAGGGCTAAATTCAATTGTCAGTTCTCAGTTCTCTTCCTACTATACTTATTAACAGAATGGGCACAGTTGATTCTCTGATGCATTTTCTCTGCATGTCTTTCATTGTACCACATTCACTACATTTTTATTCCTATTTCATTGACTGCTTTCAGGAAATTTTCTTTGCAGTCTGTTCTCATTTTTCTGCCTCTTGAATATAAGATTATTTCAGGGCTTACCACTTGCTCTTCTTCTCTTTTCTATCTATACTCACTATTATAGTGGTCTTATTTAGCCTAGTGAATTTAAATATCAGTTATAGGCCATTAACCCCCAAATGTATTTCTCTAGCACAGATCTCTTTAACAGCCTCCAGATGTGTATATCCCACTCTTTTCTTGACATCTTTAGTTGAAGTGATACATCTAATGCATTCCTTGAACTTATCATGTTCAAATCCAAACTCCTGATTTTTCAACACTCCAACTATAGTCTTCCCATCTTAGTTACTGACATCCCTCTTCTCCCAGTTATTAAAAAAATTCTGGAGTCAATTTTAATACCTCTCTTTCCAATAAATCAGGCATTACTCTCAAAATATTTGCAGAAACCAACCACATATTTCCACCTCCACTGCTATTACCTGGTTTGAGCTACCATTGCCAATTACCCAGAATATATCAGCTATCTATTAAATTGTGGTAGATTGCATTATTGTTTCTAATACATTCATATATTCACTGATCTTTCCTGTGAGAGTATTATTCAGTTGTTGATTTCAATTTGACTTATATTCAGGGCCAGCTTCATGAGTGTGTGACCTTCAATTGGTTTAATACTCTGTTATTGCCACCTTGAAATTCCTAATGGTTTTTGAACAAGGGATCATGTATTTTAACTTTGCATTGGGCTTCTCAAACTATGCAGCCAATCCTGCTTGCGGTGCCACTCTGTGAAGGAGAAAAGTTGGATAATAAAATTCATGGGTAAGCCAGGTAGTATTTCCTTGGATCATCTTAAAGAGCAATTTGTGTAGTGCCTCCATTTATTTTCTTTCTTTTACTGTAAGAATGATATGCTCAAGATATGAGCTGCCCCTTTATCCTGAATTTGAAAATGAAGGAGACCCAGGGTACTGAGCCATAGCTAATCCCAGCAAACAGCTAACTTAAATGAGCAATACATCTTGGTTATATAAGCACTGAGATTTTGGAGCTTGGCTATCTCAGCATAAGCTAGTTAATGCTGACCAATATAGAAATTTCCCTGCCTCATCCTTGCCTTATAGAGTTTGTTCCATATACAGTAGTCAAAGTGATTCTTTTAACAGTGAGGAGAAATCATATCATTTCTCTGCTCAAAACTAGGCGATGACTACTCATTTCATGTAAATGAATAGCCAATGTTCTTGAAATGGCAAGTGTGATTTTCTTCCCCCAGACCCTTTACTTATTTGACTTAATCTCTTGTTATGCTCCCACATTCTCACTGCACCCCAGACATATTACCTTTCTTGCTGTCCTGTGAAATGGTCAGGCCCACTTCCAATCTTAGACCTTTTCTCTAGCAGTCACATTTTTAGAATGCTCTTCCTCCAGATATTTGCAATGTTAACTTTCAAATTGTTGTTCAGTCATATTTTCCCTATGAGGTAAATGCTGACTGCTCTAAATAATTTTGCATCCTCCAAACTAGTATATTGGATCCAGCTTTTATTCTTCTACTTTTTTTCCAATAGCACTTCTCATCTGTTAACATAATATTAATATATTGTAATGTATTATATATTTTTATGCATACACCATCTCCCTCCATTAGAACGTAAGCTTCACAAGCACAGTGGTCTTTGTTTTTACTGATGTTTTCCAAGTGACTAAAATACTGCCTAGTACATAGTTAGTGCTCTATAGTAATTTATTAAATATTTGGAGATTCAAAAAGATACATTTATGAATATGTTATTATGAACACATTACTCTCTGCCTATATGCTTTTAAGTCTCTTGCTTGTTTTTTATCTCCTCACATTCCTTTGACCAAACCTTAAATCTGGTTAAAATTCATCCTATAATGGCTCAGTCACTGTACCTCAGTAGGTGAATGTTGCTGGAGAAAAACAATCATATTGAGTTGTTTCACCTTAAATTTAGGACCACAAACAACTATCAGGCCCTTAATTCTGCCAGGCAGATGTACTACATTTCCTTGTTCCATCCTTTCTCCCTTTCCCAGATAAAAATCAATTGCCTTTTGTTTCCTTTATAAACATCCATCCTCCTATTTTTATTCTCACTTTTACTGAAATTCATTGCCTTCAAATTGGACTAAAAAATAGAAACACCCATAAGAGTACTTCTACAAACTTCAATAATTACATATACAGACACTTTTGCATTTCTGCTCACATACTATGCTTTCCCTCCAGTCGCATTGGATGAATTATTCACACTCATGTCAGGGTGTGAAGATCTATAGCAACCAAATGAATGTCCAATTATGAAAAATTCACATTTAAAAGGAAATTGGGTTGCATTTTACAAACCCTGGCCCCACTTCCTCCCTTGTGAAGCATGATGTGGTTTGAAGGAAGTGTTGTTTCAGTCCCTAGTTCCTTTCTGAGAATGATAGAAAAGCAGAGAGAACTAATTAGTGACATTCAAGCCTGCCTATTGGCTGCCTGAGGAATTGGTCTATTGGGCATTAGATAGCCAAACCTGGCACATCTCAGATTATAGGCTATGTCTTTACCTGTAGCCCTTGAAAACTACAAAGGAACTACCGACTACAGATACCTGGAGCAAGAGATCACTGGTGGAAGAATACAATAGAACAGTTAAGACCACAAGAAGAAATAGGGATTAGACTCTAAGAAATAAAGAGACTTTAAAACAACCATCTATGTAGGGAAAACAGAAGTACACACCCAGGCCTAGGGAAACATGCCCAGAAAAGACCTGAGAAGGCTATAAGCCTTTACACAAGAATGATTCTAAGGTTCAGAGTGAAGATCTTACCCTGAACAGAGACAGACTGCAAAGATTTGGACAGGTGGCTGATTTTTAAAGGTCCAATTTTCAACAAAAGGTCACTGGCATAAAAAAAAAGACACAGGAAAAAAATGTATGTTTAAAGAAATAATTAAATTACTAGTGATCATTCTTGATGAAATATAGGCATTGGACTTACTAGACAAAGACTTTAAAACATCTGTCTTGAATATGTTCAGAGACTGAAAGAAATACACAATAGGAAAGAAATGCACAATAGGAATAGAATATAGGAATAGAATAAAACTATCTCAACAAAATAAAGGTCATATATAAAAAACCCACAGATAGCATCATTTTTAATAACAAAAGAATGAAAACTTTTCCTGTAACATCAGGAATAAGACAAAAATGCTCACTTTCACCCCTTCTAGTTACCTTCAAAGTAGAAATCCTACAGAGCAATTAGAAAAGTAAAATAAATAAAAGGCATCTACATTAGAAAGGAAGAAGTAAAATTACCTTTGTATACAGCTCACAAGACAGAATTTTATAACCAGACAACTCTGACAATTCCACAAACACATTTTTAGAACAAATAAACAAATTCAGGAAATTGCAGCATACAAAGTTGACAAGTAGAAATCAGTTGTGTTTTTATATAATAACAATAAACAGCCAGAAAAGGAAATTGAGGAAAGAATTTTATTATAATAATATTTAAAATAATAAAATACTTAAAAATAAACTTAATGAAGAAAACCACATTTTTTTTTTTACTAAAAACTACAAAACATTGTTAAAAGCAAAAGGATGTTACCAACAAATCGAAAAACAGGACATGTTCGTGAATCAGAGATATTTAAGATTTTAATACTACTAAGAGTGATCTACAAAATGAAATCATTATCAAAACTTCTACAATGTTTTATGTAGAAATAGAAAAATCAATTCTAAAATTTGTGTGGAGTCTCAAATATACAGAACATCCAAAACAATCTTAAAAGAAGAACAAAGTTGGATGTCTTATACTTTCTTATTTCACAAATTACTGTAAATCCACAATAAATAAAATAATTCAATAACAGGATAAAAAACAGACAGGTAGACCAAATAGAATAGACAGATCATAAATAAACCCTCATATATATCATCAAATGATTTTTGACAAGGGTTCCCAGGCCATTCAGTGGAGTAAAAGCAGAATTTTAAACAAATGGTGTTTGGAAAACTAGATGTCTGCATACAAATAAAAAAGGTGTACCCTTACCATATACTATATATGAAAATTAACTTAAAAAATAGATCAAAGTCCTAAACATAATAGATATAATTGTGAAACTCTTCAAAGAAAATACAAGAAAAAAATTTCATGGCATTACATTTGGCAATGATATCTTGAATATGACAACAAAATCACATGCAACAAAAGAAAAAAATACACTTATCAAAATTTAAAATTTGTGTATCAAATGATATTATCAACAGAGTGAAAAGGCAATCCACAGAATAAGAGAAAGTATTTGCAAATCATATATCAGATAAGAGGTTAATATCCAGGATGTATAAAAAACTCATACAGCTCAAAAACCAAAAACCAAATAGCCCCATTAGAAAATTCAAAAGCTTGAATAGCTTTCTCCAGAAAAGATTTTCAAATTGTCAAGAATCAAGTGTTCAACATCACTAATCATTAGGGAAATGCAAATCATAACCATGAGATACTTCACATCATTAAGATGGATGTTTAAATGAATACATAAATTAGTGAATGAGGATGTGGAGAAAAAGAAGTCGGTTAGAATATGGAGAAATTGTAACCTTCATGGGAATATAAAATGTTTCAGCCTCTACAGAAAACAGCATGGCGGTTCTTCAAAAAATTAGAAACAAAACTACTATATAATCCAGAAATTCCACCTCACATTATATGCCCCAAATAATTAAAAGCAAGGACCTGAGGAGATATTTGTAGACACATGTTTATAGAAGCAACCTAAGTTTCAATGGATGGATGAATGGATGAACAAAATGTGGTATATACACACAATGAAATATTTGGCCTTAAAAAGAAATACAATTTGGAAACATGGTACAACAGAGATAGACCTTGTAGACATTATGCTAAGTGAAATACATTAGTCTCTAAAGGAAATAAATACTGTATTATTCCATTTATATGAGGTATCCAGAGTAATCCAGTTTCATTGGACTTTGAAATGTTCAAATCAGAGTAGTTAATCAATTTGCCAAAGTGTATACAGCTGGTATGTAATAGAGATTGTTTTCCATTTCAGATTATACTTTATTTTCTAGAGAGTGTTTCCTGATTCTTCAACTGGGTGAGGGATCTCTCCAATATTTCCCCCATACTTAGCATTGTCATTTACCTTTTCACTCAGGATAATAACTTATTTAATAAATTGTCAATTCCTCCAGGCAAAGATGGTGTCTTTTCTTATTTCACAATTAAGCTCCCAGTTTTTATTAAAAATTCTGTTTCCACCATCATGTTTGCTCCTTTATGTCTTCAATTTTACCTTCGTTATTCATAACAACTTTCTTTCATTTAGCACTCGCAATTTTCCTGGCACCATGCTGGCTTTCTTATATATTAACTCTTTTATGCTTCCTAACATGTCTTGTAGAATAGGTAATACCATTCTCATTTTAAAATGAACCCATAGCTCCATTCTTTACTTACAGCCATTACCTAATGCAATCACTAAGGTCTTACCAGAACACTCCAGTTTTTACATGATGAAATAGTATATATCCTTCCTCTTTCTGTTGGAGTTTCATAACTTTTCTTCAAATAGACCATAAGGGCCAGGTATCCCTCAGCATTTCTAAGAACAGCAGCAGCCAGGATGATTTCAAAGCCTTACTTCAAAACAATTAGAAAATAGCACCTATGACTCCTATTTTAGAGGAACAGACACATATTCACAGTTGCATTTTTCTTTTGGAAACAGACTTACCTCTTCTATTCCTCCTTTGTTTCTCCTTTTATCCTCAATGTTACTTTCTTTTGAAAAATAATCTATGGAATGGTAGTGCATAAAATATATTCAGTAAATGAAAATAATACTTTATTCTTTTAAACTGTGATTCATAAAATAGGTAAAAAGGGGAAGATGAGTTCAATTTGTCTAAAAATAAATGAAAATTAATGGAAATGTTTAAATATTAACATTTATCAATCAGCATATGATTACTGAAAGAAGTATCAGCATAAAATTGAAATTGATTCTCAAAATTTTGAAATGCACAGACTTTTCCTTATGTATTTATTGTACAATGTGGAAATTGTGTCTTCTCATTTTAAAATGCTACATAAAAATTTGAGTTTTAAATGCAAGCTTTAACCTGTATTTCTAAGTATTTGGAAAACTTATGGAATATTAATATAAAATGAGAAAGAATAATTTAATATTTGCAATATCCTGCCTTGTTTTTTCCTTTCTCTCCAGGAACAGTGAGCCTAAATATTAAATACATATATTTGGATATGATACTATGTATGTACATTATACATACACACATAAAATAGTATTACCTAGGTATCAGAATGAGCACTTTTTTTGCTAATGAGGAAGAAAAGACACAAGCACTTTCATATAGCAAAATTCTTTTTCTAAATTCTTTAGTATAGTCCCAGAGATTCTTGTTTAGTCAGCTGTTAACTGGCATTTGGATGCTTACACTTAGAATTCTATCGGCCTCAGCAGCTTATTTGATTTGCAACCATTGCTGCTGACCCAGAAATGTTTACTTATGTGACTTCTTATGAAGTGTTCAAATTGCACTGAGTAGGCCCTGGAAATACATTACTTTGGAGTATAGTTCTCTATAGTTTAAAACAGGACATTGCATAAATCATAGTTTTGAATGAAACGAAAACAAGTGAATCAGACCTTCCAAGCTTGCTTTAGTTTATGATAGTGTAAGCTAGGAATTTCGAATTGAGGGGTTCCGGAAATAACACAAACGACCTCATTATTTTACATATATGAATTCTGAAATCACTACGAAGTGATTTTACTAAGACCTCACAATCAATTTGAGTCTGGTCTAAGAAATTGTGTGAGCTTATACCTAGTCTAGCCACATGTCTTTGTTATGAATTAATATTGGTTAATTAACAACATGGGCACTGCATAAAGTTCAGTTGGGTTCACATCCTGGCTCTGATACTTACTAGACCTCTGGCAATCAGAAACCTAACTTGTAAGCCTCAGTTTATTCATCCATAATATGTATGCTAAAACTGTATTGGCTTATTGTGAGATGTGAATAAAACAGTGCATAAGTGGCACAGTGCAGGACACATGGTATTAAGAAATGTTTGTTATATTAGTGAATCTTATGGGTTCTTTGTGCTCAAAAAATATTTTGTCTTTACTTCTAGTTGTCAGTGTCCATAGCCAGAAATGGACAAAGATTTGTTTACTTAAAAAGGACAGACAAAGATTTGTTGACTTAAAAAGATAAAAGTGTAGGGCCAGGCACGGTGACTCACACCTGTAATCCCAGCACTTTGGGAGGCCGAGGCAGGCGGATCACCTGAGGTCGGGAATTCAAGACCAGCCTCACCAACATGGAGAAACCCCATCTCCACGAAAAATACAAAAATTAGCCAGGCTTGGTGTTGCATTCCTGTAATCCCAGCTACTCGGGAAGGCTGAGGCAGGAGAATCCCTTGAACCTGGGAGACAGAGGTTGCAGTGAGCTGAGATCATGCCATTGCACTCCAGACTGGGCAACAAGAGTGAAACTTCATCTCGAAAAAAAAAAAAAAGTGCATAGTTATTTTTTGGTGGAATTATAAAATGTAAAATTACTATATTTTTATACCCCTACTTGAAGATTAGCAGTTTTCATTTCCTTTGGTCAATACCTAATTCCTTTTATACCTTTTGTCACTTACTATGAAACTTTAAAAAACTCTCTATTGCATGAATGTATAAGTAGTCTTGAATGTTAAATTATAAATATTGAAGACATAGGTGTAGCTTTTGAAAAACTGAGGGTGATCTAGTTTAAAATGGGAGATTAAACAGTGGAAAAATTAATACATTTTAGGCATGCCTTTTTGCACTCTTAGGTTATTAGAAGGAAGGAAATCTGTAATGAACTCTTTACAGTTTCTGACCCTGCTACTGATATTGAACTGACAATTACAAAAGGCAGCTTGAGGGGATGAAGTGATGCATTGGCACTGAAACTAGGCCATCTTTTCTGCTTCTAGTACCCGCACTGTTTAAGCAAATATCAAGGGTCTAACAGCTTGATATGCATTCATGGCCCAGAACCCTCAAATTATACCATGTGTCTTGACACTGATGCAGATGCAATCCTCAATCATTTGAGAAAAAAAAAAGTTTAAAAAAATTACTATTGTGACAGTGCATTAACCTGCTCTCAGCTGCTCAGCAAGAAACAATGTAAGTGTTTGTCAGTTAAGGATGACACAAACCTTTGCCTTTGAACTAAAAGGGTTATTAAGTTAAACACAGTGCTTATAAAAAGGTAGTTACTCTTGGTTTGAAGACTATTTCTATGTCATTATGTTCTGTTAATGAATTTTCTTGTTGTAATAACGACTTGGAAGTGTAGAATTCTTTTCTGCAGGTTCTGAACTATAGAAGGCAACATCAAACTTTGAATTCCCTCAGTGTATTCTGGTTCCTCTAGGTTTATACTCCATTGTAATATAATACCTCGGTTTGATACTTCTGGGGATGAGAGAGGACTTGCTCGAGGGTCATAACCAGAAGGAATAAACTGTTTTGTTGTTCTGTGAATACCTGCTTGCTTAAACTGTGCTTTTCTCTCAACTTCCAGGCTCACCATTGTGATTAATAATAACTCTTTAAAAACATAAACTCTTGAAAATCAAAGAAACATTTCAAAAAACAGCTGTGCCCTAATAGTAGACTGATTAATTTCTATTTCTCTTCAACATAACTAACTAGGACAACTTGGCTCTATTTCAGCTGAAAATGCATTTCTTCTAAAACTACGTTGGCATTTATCTAATGACTGTAAGGAAGGCAAATGTTACATGTTAATATTTCCATAAAACCGGAGCTTAAGAAAATCAAAGACACTTTTTACTTGACTTGGAATGAACAAAATTATTCTGAAGGCTTCTCAGAGCCTTAAGATGATTCAAACCTATTGTCTCTGATTTTCCACTGTGGTGACTTCTATGGAAATAACTATCATTTTAATAGAACATTTTAATAAAACCAGAGGTGAGTTGCCATATTTTAAGAGGCTGTTGTCCCATTTGATTTTCTACCTATAGCCAACTAATTTTCTTTTAAATCAAATCTATATTATGATCACAAAACTTTTGCCAGGTTTAAAGTTCTATGATGTGATTTTCTTTTTTTTTTTTTAGCATTAAATTATTTCTTTATTATTATTATTATTATTATTATTATTATACTTTAGGTTTTATGGTACATGTGCGCAATGTGCAGGTAAGTTACATATGTATACATGTGCCATGCTGGTGCGTTGCACCCACTAACTCGTCATCTAGCATTAGGTATATCTCCCAGTGCTATCCCTCCCCCCTCCCCCCACCCTACAACAGTCCCCGAAGTGTGATGTTCCCCTTCCTGTGTCCATGTGTTCTCATTGTTCAATTCCCACTTATGAGTGAAAATATGCGGTGTTTGGTTTTTTGTTCTTGCGATAGTTTACTGAGAATGATGATTTCCAATTTCATCCATGTCCCTACAAAGGACATGAACTCATCATTTTTTATGGCTGCATAGTATTCCATGCTGTATATGTGCCACATTTTCTTTATCCAGTCTATCATTGTTGGACATTTGGGTTGGTTCCAAGTCTTTGCTACTGTGAATAATGCCACAATAAACATACATGTGCATGTGTCTTTATAGCAGCATGATTTATAGTCCTTTGGGTATATACCCAGTAATGGGATGGCTGGGTCGAATGGAATTTCTAGTTCTAGATCCCTGAGGAATCGCCACACTGACTTCCACAAGGGTTGAACTAGTTTACAGTCCCACCAACAGTGTAAAAGTGTTCCTATTTCTCCACATCCTCTCCAGCACCTGTTGTTTCCTGACTTTTTAATGATTGCCATTCTAACTGGTGTGAGATGGTATCTCATTGTGGTTTTGATTTGCATTTCTCTGATGGCCAGTGATGGTGAGCATTTTTTCATGTGTTTTTTGGCTGCATAAATGTCTTCTTTTGAGAAGTGTCTGTTCATGTCCTTCGCCCACTTTTTGATGGGGTTGTTTGTTTTTTTCTTGTAAATTTGTTGGAGTTCATTGTAGATTCTGGATATTAGCCCTTTGTCAGATGAGTAGGTTGCAAAAATTTTCTCCCATTTTGTAGGTTGCCTGTTCACTCTGATGGTAGTTTCTTTTGCTGTGCAGAAGCTCTTGAGTTTAATTAGATCCCATTTGTCAATTTTGGCTTTTATTGCCATTGCTTTTGGTGTTTTAGACATGAAGTCCTTGCCCATGCCTATGTCCTGAATGGTAATGCCTAGGTTTTCTTCTAGGGTTTTTATGGTTTTAGGTCTAACATTTAAGTCTTTAATCCATCTTGAATTGATTTTTGTATAAGGTGTAAGGAAGGGATCCAGTTTCAGCTTTCTACATATGGCTAGCCAGTTTTCCCAGCACCATTTATTAAATAGGGAATCCTTTCCCCATTGCTTGTTTTTCTCAGGTTTGTCAAAGATCAGATAGTTGTAGATATGTGGTATTATTTCTGATGGCTCTGTTCTGTTCCATTGATCTATATCTCTGTTTTGGTACCAGTACCATGCTGTTTTGGTTACTGTAGCTTTGTAGTATAGTTTTAAGTCAGGTAGTGTGATGCCTCCAGCTTTGTGCTTTTGGCTTAGGATTGACTTGGCGATGCGGGCTCTTTTTTGGTTCCATATGAACTTTAAAGTAGTTTTTTCCAATTCTGTGAAGAAAGTCCTTGGTAGCTTGATGAGGATGGCATTGAATCTGTAAATTACCTTGGGAAGGATGGCCATTTTCACGATATTGATTCTTCCTACCCATGAGCATGGAATGTTCTTCCATTTGTTTGTATCCTCTTTTATTTCCTTGAGCAGTGGTTTGTAGTTCTCCTTGAAGAGGTCCTTCACATCCCTTGTAAGTTGGATTCCTAGGTATTTTATTCTCTTTGAAGCAATTGTGAATGGGAGTTCGCTCATTATTTGGCTCTCTGCTTGTCTGTTATTGATGTATAAGAATGCTT